>NW_021620929.1:78476-132797 GCF_004785775.1 Grammomys surdaster
ACACACACACACACACACACACACACACACACACACACACACACACACACACCCCTGAGCTGAGGCTAGACCTCAGAACAGTAGTGGCACCTCCAGCTGTATACCTATTCAGAGCAAGTGAGACACCGATCCTGCTGAGGTGAGCTATAGCAACTCTTGAGGCAAGGACAGTCTGAGACATCTACATGCCAGAGTTGCTGCATCCTAGACAGGGAAATGGGTCACTGAACATCCTTCTGTGTCTCTGGAGTTGTACACTACCTTCATTATACATTATGAGAAGGGAAATTGTATTTTTCAAAGTGGTATTGTCAGGAAAACAAAGGATTTAAATCTTCAGTTCATAAGTTCAGTGCTGTTCAATATGGAATACTATTTTAAGAGGGAAGATAGAAGTGTAGCCTGGTGGTTTTGCCATCAGCAGAACAAGAATCATGGGGCACTCAAGCTCACTGCTGGCTCCAAAAAGAGGTGGCAAGGATTAGGAGTGGAGGGGCCACAGCATGTCTCTCTGCACTTCCTTCCCCACCAGTGCTCTGGCCTTTCCACATCTGCAAAAGGGCAGGGGCCCCAGAAAGCTGTAGAATTATTGATTTTTCCATTAAATTGTGTATGGTCAGCAAGACCAAGCAAGGGACACAAGTCTGAGAGTTCTTTAAATACAACTTTTAAGAACCACAGAGGAAGGCAACAGGAGAGGGCACCTTCTGCATCAGTGAGTGCTCTGCAGCCTTCCCATCTTGTTAGCAGCAGGTAGGGCTGCACCTTGACATTATCTTTTTTTGGGGGGGGTTGGTTTTTCGAGACAGGATTTCTCTGTGTAGCCCTGGCTGTCCTGGAACTCTCTCTGTAGACCAGGCTAGCCTCGAACTCTCGAACTCAGAAATCTGCCTGCCTCTGCCTCCCAAGTGCTGGGATTAAAGGCGTGCACCACCACCGCCCGGCGCACCTTGACATTATCAAACAGCCACTATCAACTTGTTTTCCTTCCAATATCCCAAAGCTCTGTCCAGGCTCACGCTTCGGCTCAGACACAGGGAAGTGGGGAAGGCGGATCCAGGGAAGCTGAGACCTGGGATATGGAGCAGAGAGCCGCAACTGTGCCTTCCTCAGGACATGAGGGTCGAGGCCAGTGCAGGCGGACTTGGTTTCCTGAAATCAAGACATGAGCAAGCCTGCTCTGGGGTCCAGTGAGTCCTTACAGAGTGCTGGCTACATCACTGGTTTCCCACATGGCAGCTTGTGCAGAAGAGTAGAAGAGAACAGTCAGACTGTCCAGCACCTTGTGATGACTTACCTTAGGGCCCACACTAACCACCCCTGCATCTCCACACTGTCCTCCTATAATGCCACCCTGGCAACTGTCTACCTAGTAGGACCAGTCTGGTAGGCAATATGTTGCCCACACCAAGATGCTCTTTGGTCCACTGGTCACAAGGTTTCCACATAGCCATGCCATGACCCACAGAACGACAATCATGTGGCTAAGGCGGTCTTCACGCCTCCTCTGAGTGACTCTTATGCAAGGGTCATAAGCTGGTAGTTAACTTCTCAGACTGAGAAACAATTGAGGCCAGGTGCCTGTTTCCACAGAGACCACATGCTGCTTTTCTGGATTAGCAGATCTTTTAAACTTTAGAAGTCAATTGACCCAAGGCTACCAAAGGTCAGCAGCCAACTGAGGATGCTCACTGGCTACTTGTTCAGTGTAGGGCTAAACTGAGTTGGTTACCAGAACTTGCCAAGAAATAACACACATGTCTTGAGTGTGGGAGACTCCAGGAGCTGGGGTGCCCCCAGTAGAAGAGATAGGTCAGAACGATATCAGAGGTCTAGGAATCAAATGTGCAAATTGTAGAGACCCGTCCAGCCGGAGGAGCTGGGGACTAATTAAAGCTTCTGGAAACAGGAGCACAGAGCACTTCAGGATGTGATCTCTGTGTCATGTGACATAACCAGAAGGACAGGGTAGTCAAGAGATAAACAGCCAGGTAAGAGAACAATTCACACCCCTGGGGAGGGGTGAAGGTGGAGATAGGAAGTGTCCTTTAGGCCTGAGCCCAGAGTCTTAAGGGCATAGCTGTGTTTCTCAAAATTCAGCCTCCCAGGCCACATTAGTATAGAAATCAGGACAAAATAAAGAGACAAGTCACCAGTATCTCTCTGTATCTGGTGTTACTCAAAGAGGTCAACATTTTTCATTTATCATTTAAAAATCATTTTTAAAAAGTTTAATTTTGTCTTCTCAGTCCTAGCAATTGTCTGGTGCAGTGAGAGGCAGTGTTAATACCAAAGACTACAGGGATGGACAAAGGACAAATCTATCTTCCTTAGGCTCCTACATGATCAGTTCATTAACACCATGTTTTCAGGTCACCAAAAGGCTCTTCTCAAGGGCCACCAATGAGAACGTGAAAGGAGACCAAACAGTAGCTTGTGGTTTGGAGACTTAGAACTTTATCTACCGCCTGCCCCAAATGATGTCCGACAGCCTCAGTTTCCACATCTGTAAAATGGGATTACAAGTTTTGCCCTAAGGCCTGGACAATGTACAACAAGGGCCTGGAAAGCTTTGGGGTAGGTAAAGCTGTTTTGATGGTCAGAACCAGGGAAAAGCCTGGATCCAAGGATGGGCCACAATGGAACCCTTTTCCCATAGAGAACAAGGTGAGACTTCTATAGCGATGGGGGTCAGGGCCTCTCTCAGACACCATGGCCAGCAGAGATGTTGATGGTTATCCCCCACTGTAGTTAGGTTGTACAGTTTCTGAGCCTTGGATCCAGGAGGGTTTAAATCTTGCTTCCTGGAGGTCATTGACCTGTCTGCCAGTCAAACAGCTCCAGGAATTCTTAGATGTTGGAAAAGAAATGAGTGCATCGACGTGGAGCAGAAGGACCTCAGAGGAAGCAGGATCTACTACCCCATGGAGACAAGCTACTGTTCAGCAAGACACAATTGCCCCAGACTGCAGATCTTGGTCCTGAGCCTACTGAGCACATCTCTGACAGTTAGACTCTGGAAGCAGGAAGAAACTCAGAGGCAAGCTCCACGTCTGTGACTTGCAGTTCTCCAGATTGGGAAAGAGGAAATTGCCACTGGAGGGGTGTATCTCGCAGTTTTTTACTGAGTAGCAGTTCTTCCTGATCATAGCTGAACTGCAGGGTCAGTCCCAAACACTCAGGAAGGCTCTCAGGTTCTGGGCCTGGGTGTTTGGAGTCCTGAAACTCAGGAGGTATCCTGTTTTAGAGGTTAGGTGTTTCACGATCCTGTTACCAGTGTCTTCTAATAAACCACAGGCACTCAGGGACCCTGAGAACCAGCCCAGCAAGGGCCATCTGGCCACACAACAGGGTTCCCAAATCAGAAGTAGAATGGTCCCTTTTCAGATAACAAAAAGAAAACCCCGCAGCTGTCAAGGGGCTGCTCTGTAACTTTCCCGGCCTACTGACAGGCCCACCCAAACAGAAGTGTGGGATGAGGGGACACTCAGGACGCTTTACTCTTGCTGCCGCCCCAGGCAGCTGCAGGTTTCTGCAGATGGTGCCCCCACTACCTACACCTTCGTACAGTGGGCCAACGCTTAGCCTCGGACAAGAGGGCACTCAAGGACAGGCAGGAACCGAGGGTCGCCTGCGTCTTAGGTTCCTAGGCTGGCCTCGAGTGACCCACACGACCAGCGCTCCCCACCTCCGGCGCGCTCCCCCCTTCCCTTCCCGCTCACCACAAGCCAAGTTACTGCTCCCAGGACAAACATGGAGCATCCCGGCTGATGCCCGGAGGCCGAGCTCTACGAGTCCTAGGCCGTCTGGCCGGCCACCTAGCGTGGAACTCACCTTAGCGAGCCGGCGGCGCCTCCTCAGCGCTCGCGGTCGGTCTAAGCGGGCGCGGCCCTAGTGCCGGCCCTCAGTCGGTTGGCCCACAACTTCTACCGGAGGGCACCAAGGCCCCCTTCGCGCCAGCCGCGATGCTCCGCCGGCTTAGCGCGTTTTGGCCGCGAAGATCTGTCTTGGCCCGGCAACCTTACGCCGCCTCCGTAGCGCCCGCCGTCCCGCCCGGCCCACCCGGTACGCCTTACGCCGCCTCCGTAGCGTGGCGCCCAGCCGGGGCCCGAGGCTACGGCGCGTAAGCGGCGCACGCGGCACTGGGAATCGCGCCGGAACTACGGCTCCCACAGGGCAGAGCAACGCCGCTCAAGGCACGCCGGGAGCTGTAGTCCATGAATGGCCCTACCCTCTACCCTATCCCTGAGATCTCGCCCTCCCAGCGTGGCAGGAGACGCTCGGTCCACAGATGTAGGTGGTACTCCCATGCTAGTTTGATGAGACGCGCTGGATCCGGGAAGAGAACGGACTACAGATCCCAGGATCCCCTTAAGATGGGCCTCTGGGCAAAGCTCGGTAGGCGTCCACGCGGTCTCAGTGTCATTGCGCCAGGGGAAGATGTCCGGAGTCTGGGTCGTGATTTTGTGCAAGGTCTGAACCGGTTGTCTGCAGAGTTGAAGCAGTAGGTGGTACAGTCCAACCTGGCTGCCTGGGCTGCTTTCTACCTCTTCCAGCCCCTTCAGCGACTTCTGGTTTCTTTCCCAGTGGTCTGAAGAAGCAGCAATCGTGCTGGACCTGCTCCGTCCGAGGTTACTCCATCTGAGTGAGGTCCGTGGATACTCGAGTGCTAGATAAACACATCACTTTTTCTAGAGAAACTCTGGCATCTAATTGAGACATCTTCCTATGTCATTTTGAGTTATATTCACAAGAGCCCCCCAAGCTATTTCCCTTTAGGGCCCTTTGGCTCCCCGAAGTAACTTAATTCCAGCCACTTGTCCTCTGCAACAGGAAGCTACACTAAGAATCAGGCTGCAGAGGAGGCCATAGCACATAGCAAAGGGATACTAAAATTCCCTGGGATTTTCTGCACTCTGGATGTTGTATGAAAGAGTGGGTGCCATTTGCCCCAGGACCCAGAAAACCTGAGGCAGGCTCAGTAGAGACTACAGATAATGTTTCTGGGAAATCATTCATGCTCCAGAAGCTAGCAAGCCAAAGACAGGCCATTGAATTTAGAATGCTGTGGGGACACCTATGCCTGAATGTGGAAGACACCAAATTTTGGCAACACAGGAGCAGATGCTGTCTGTCATCTTGAGCCCCCTGACACAGTGAGTGAAGTGACTGCTTAATGGCTCGCTGAGTCGACATTATGGCGATATTATGGAAATTAGCAAGGCCTACCATCAGAAGATTAGCAGTAACTAGCTTGACCACTTATCAGTAGGGGATACCCATGATCAGAAGAATGGCCAAGATGGATCTAGGACAGTCCTTTGCAGCATCTCTGGTCACTATGGAGCATCACTAGTGCAATGATTTATCACCGCACTAAGATGATCATAACATTGGATCATCCCAGGTTGACGGTCCTGAACTATGTAGTGTAGTATGGGCCAGAAGCTAGAACCCTAATGAGTGGACAGACCACAGGGCAGCCTGTAGAGATCAAGAAGGGCAGAGAGACCTCTGCAGGGACAGAAGCCATAGATTTTTAGCAGATGGGACCCAACACTAGTCTGAGATTTGGGGCCAAAGCTACAAAGAAAAACAGACCTTATCTGGGTATAGTTGCATAGTCCTGCTCAGGAGACGGAGGTAGGAGGGTCATAAATTCAAAGTTGACCTGGGCTACAAAGTTTAAGGTTTTGTCTCAAATAGAGGGTAAAGTTGTGATGGAGACTCCTTTAATCACAGCACCTGCACTTGGGAGGCAGAGGCAGGCAGATCTCTCCCAAGTTTTGAGGCCAGCCAGGGCCACCAAGTGAGATTCGGTCTTAAAAGAAGGGGGGGCACTGTGGGACAAACCTGTAATTCCCAACACTTGGGAGGTGAAAACAAGAAGCCCAGGGCCATCCTCTATTACATGGTGAGTTTGAGGACAACCCAAATTACATAAGACCCTGTCTCAATAAACAGAACTCAAAGGTACAGTTATAAAGGTGCATGCTGCAGATAGTTTAGTTAGTGCTTATGTAGCATGTGTGAAACCCTAGGTTTAGTAAGAGACTCAGAAGCTATTACAGAGTCAAGATCCTCATTGGATGAACGCTCAGGAAGCTTGATGTGCCAGTCAGGTCAAACGCTCAGGCTTAAGTTTTTCTGATTTCCACAAATGACATATGATACAAGTCAGAACACCAACCTCGTGGTAAATGTAAATGGAGGTTCCTGACTAAAATTCCTGTTATGCTCTGGACTTCTTCTAAGATTCCAAAATGTCAGCAGGTTCACAGCAGATATGTGTAAGTACCTCCCTGGGTTCACCAAAATTTGGGTATTCCCCAAGGTGGTCAGGTAGGCTAGTATCAATTTAAATTTACAGAGGCTAAGCCCCATCTATGCTGTTCTCTAACAGATAACTGACCAAGACTAGGAAGATATAACCAATGTCAGGGGCCAACTGGAGATAGGATTTACTTTGGGCAAAGAGTTCCACTTGCTGCAGGTTCAAGAGTCGGCAAGCCCTGTGGCAAGCCACTTCCTCCACACCCCCACCATCAGAGGTATAGTGAGGAGTCTGCTAGGAGATGCCAACTTCTTCTGGAATTATCCTCTAGGCATACTGCTGGCCCCATGTAAGAAATTCTTGTACAGCCTTTCCTAGAATGTTTCTACTAACAACCCATTTCAACCATGAGATCCCCTTACACCATATCCCAAATTGGGAACTGTCTTCCTGGGGCTCAGTTCCCTCAGAATCTTCCACTGGGGGTTGACTGGATTGGATAATAAATCAAGGAGCTGTCAGGCTGTGGTGGGATGTCCTCCTTGTTTCCAGCTTCTCCTAGGCACAGAGGAGCCTTGATGGTATTACTTAAATGCCTGTGGCTAGAACCTAACGGGGAGTTGAATGGGTTTGCTGCTGCTGATTTGTGGTGTCAGGGTCTGCTGTGCCACCCGAACTCCTCATACACCTCCTCCCATACCCCATGACCACACTACAGTGATCCCTTCCTCTTGGACACAGGATGTATAGGCCAGGGGTAAGAGCACTGTGCCTGAGACTGTGAGATCCACATCTATACTTTCTCCTCTGCCTATGTGGCAACCTCAACTGAGGCTCCTGTGGTCCTTCTGGGCTGTATTGTGGGCACAAGTCTTACCAGTAAGAGGCTGTTGGAGGTCATTGGGACCTTGCCTTTAGGAGTGACTGTCAATAGAGCAACTCATTTCAGGACCTAGACTCTGCCCAGGGAGTAGCCCATCCTAGAGGAGAAATCCTGGGGCCTCAGAGTGGGCCTGACCTGATCAAGGCAGAAAACAGTGGTTCCCTCATGGTCTGAACTTAAATAGCCAACATCATCCCCCTAGAAACATGAGGGAGACAAAATCCAGGCCCATAGCCACCCATCCCACCACCCTGTGGAGAAAGAAGCCGGCCTCTGTGTGCGGTAACAGCTTTAATCTGTGGTGGCTGACACATGGGACAGGATCCTGTTGGCCTCCCATCCTTCCATGCCCTGGAGGAAGAGCTACTTCTCAAGGAGCTGAAGCAGATGCCATGAGCAAGTTGGTGACTGGTGTGTTTCCCATGTCTCCTGGAGACCTGTGTTTAAAGTGAGCACTGGAGGGCAAACAGCAGAGACAGGCTGCAAGCCCTTACACAGGGCTTGGACCTGGGCACAGAAAGGCAGGGCTCCAGTATTGATATATTATACATATATATATATATATTTCATATGTATACACAGTTTTCTCTCTGGAAAGTATTAAAAAAATTGATCAACCTTCAATCTATAAAAAATACCTACTCTACATGATAGAAAAATCTCTCCTCCAAGTTTACATTGATTTACACACAAGGCTTTCCCCAAAATGTACAATACGAGGCAACATCTTAAACTGTAGTGTAGAAGGGAGGCAGGGTTGGGGGGATAGGCAGTGAAGGGATGCAGGGCAACACGTGTGGGCACAAGCATTCATACACTCACACTTGTGTGCACACTCATGCATGCGCACACACTTTCACACACACACACGTGTGTACGCCCCCACACCCCCACCCACACACACACACTCACACAAGCCTATGGTGTGGTCTTAGACACTGTGCCCAGACTCCGACTAGTGCTCAGGCTCAGGTCCAGCTGCTATGGGTGCTGCAGCTCTGTGGGTGGTGCAGGGGCAGGCAGCAAGCCTTCCTCTGTCTCTGGGTCAGTGCAGAGCCTCCTCCACCCATCCACTAGCAAAATGATTCCTGGAGGACACCCAGGTATTTAAAGCCAAAAGCAGAGAAGGGAACTGTTCCAGAGGCCTAGACTATTGTCTGGGAAATGTAGACTTCTCCCAAGGCAGCAAAGTCAGCCTGAGGAGGGTGTGGGCCCTGGAGCCAAGGTAGGCCACACCTGAGGAGAAGCAGCACCTGCACCGGGGTCAGAGAGGCTGACAATGTTCACCAGTCCAGGATGTGAGTTCCCCGTCAGCATGACTAGCTACTCTAGCCCCTACAAGAGGACCAGAGCTGATGAGTCACTGTAGTGAGGGTCTGACAAAGGACCGATGTGTGGCTTGGAGGCCCTGGGTCCAAAGGTGAATGGAAGCCCATCTGGTGGGAGACGGCCTGAGCAGCGCAAGGAGAATTGGTGGCCTATGGATCTGGACCAGAGCCACATGTGCCATCTTTGCCTGTCTGTCTTTCCAGCACTACCACTTCTATGTCCAACCTTGGGTCCTCAGCTTGCAGACCATGTGGGAATGGCCAAGCTTGGGTGGCACCATGTTAACAGGAGTGAGAGGCAGCAACTGAGGTGAGGACTCATTTTCTCTCTCTTCCTAACAGGGTGCATAGCAGAAAGAGGGGTGGGCCAGAGACTTAGCAAGGGGCCCATGCCAGCCTGAGAGACTATCCCCACGTATCTGCATACTGCTGAGCAGACATGGGTGTTGTTGGTGAGGCTGGCTTGTGGTGGGAGGCCCTGGCTTCCTGGCTTCCAGGCTCTTCGCCTGCTGTGGACTTCCCTTTCTTCCTTCTTACTGCCCCTGCAGCCCTTCTTTATTCTCCCAGTCCAGCTGCATGAGGGCCCCACACACCCTAGGCTTGGTAAGCTGCAGGACCTGCTGGTCGTGGCTCTTTGTGGCAAGACAGGGCCACTCTTGGGTCTGTGGAGTCTATAACCAGCCCAAACTGGGCTAAGATGTACTATTTGACCTCTAGGATGGATGGGTTGGTCTCCAGGATGGCCACAATAATCCTGTCAATGTAGTCCTGCAGGCGGAAATTGATCTCCTCCTGCTTCTGGATTGCTTCCATGAGCTGCAGGAAAGCAGAGGGTCAGTGGAGGGAAAGGAAGAGGCCTGAGCAGGATGAAGAGACTCGGGTTATACAAAGGCAGGGCAAGGTACCTCATCTCGGGAGACAGAGCTGATCTCTGCAGCCAGAGATTCCGAGAAGGACGTGGAGAAGAGGCTCTTGGCGCCCTGGATGCTGAGGGTGATGATCTGTCCGTTTAGCTCATCATTTTGTTCCTTCAGGTTACGGTTGTCCTAGGGGACATAGCAGTGTCACACTGGGCTATGCCCTTGCTGGGACAAGGACCTTCCAGGAAGGACCCCAGTTTGGTGTCCCCTCTCATGCCAGCCTCTCAGGAGCTTCTGTGAGGGGAGATGCAAGGGCAGAGCCACACCTGTTTGAGTCTGCGGACCTCCTGTTCCAGCTCACTCTCCCGTGCACGGCTGTTGTACTCCTGCAGGCCCAGGCTGCTGCTGCGGCCCCGACGCTGCTCTACCTCCAGTCTGAGGAGCTGCAGGTGTTCTAGCTGCTTGCGGAGGTCCTCGATCAGCTGTGAGGTAACCACAAGGTGGGCTCCTGCTAGTTGGCCTGACCACCCTCTCCTGGGAGGATGGTAACCTGTGTTCCAAGAAGCTACAAGCTACCTCCCAGTGGGTTCAGTTCCAGGGGCACTGCCCAGAGTGGCAGAAAAGTGTTTCCTGGCCTCCACCAAACAGTAGGCTACATCAGATAATATGGGAACATGGGGAGGAGACAAAGGCCCCGCTCACCTCCTGAGTTGCTTCCTTGTCCCTCTGGAACTGGTGCCGCTCATGGCTCAGCCTGTCCCCCATTTTCCTCTTATTCTCCTGTTCTTCACTGAGCCGCTGTGTCAACTCTTCAATCTCATCCAGCATCTTCTGCTTCTCCTGCAAAAACAGACACCTGTGTAGACAGGTCATGGCACTGCTTTACCCACACATGCAGCCTGACCCGATGGCCTGTGCTCTAGACCACTGGTCTCCAGTCCATGGCAGGACTATGTCTGTGCTTTCCTGTCGTCCTGTCAAAGCTGCCCTGCTTGTGGCCAAGGGACCTGCATCTGAACAAGACCTAGCCCAGTATTTATGGAAAGCTCCTGCTTGGCTCCTCCTCTGGTTTGTAAGAGTCAGCATAGGTAGGCTGGAAATATTCAGAGTTTCCCACAGGGCATTCTGTGGGGGTGCCTAGAGGCATGGCCTCTCAGCAACAGACTGGAACAGACGTTAACAGTACTGCCTCTGCCTGGTGATGTGCAAGACCATCTTCCAGTCACCTCAGGTGAGTTGGTAAGGTGGTCTTTGAGCCTCCAAGCCCCAGTCTGTGGGAGAGCCGAAAGGCCGGGTTGGGTAACTTGTTGGAACAGCAGATCCTTCACATTTGAGCACAGCAGGGCCCAGTGTTGCCAACCTGCCCTCCCCAGTTCAGAAGGCCCTGGCCACATGTCCTGGCTCCATGCTGGTGTGACAAGCAGAGGGCAGAGGACAGATTTATTCCAGGCAGGGCCTTCCCCACAAGTACCAGGCCAGTGGCTCACCTCCTCAAGGCGCTCGATGTTGGCCTTCAGACAAGGTGTGCAGGACCGCAGCTCACTGTTCTCCTCATCCAGCTGCTGCAACCTGAGACACAAGAACAGCTCAGGACTGGCCCCCCCTAAAATGTGCCTCCAAAGGACAAGGGGGGCCTAGCTATGGAGGAATACTCAATCACCAGGAGTTGTTTTGTGACCCACGATAGTCCCAAATGCCGTGGCTAGTCCTTACCTCACTACCCAGCTTTTTTGTGGTCTGTTTTATATTTTGAGGTAGCATATTATCAAGCCTAGGTGGGCCTCAACTTTTCTGTGTAGATATGGATAACCTTGAATTCCTGTCTCCTGAGTGCCGAGATTACAGGTGTGTGCTACCTTGCACTGGCCATGATGGCTTTTAAAGGCACTCTGGGTTTAGGAATTTTAGGTTATAGAAAAGCTGTAGACAGTGCAGTCTCTGTGTTGGTTTTCCTCTGTGGTCTGCCTACTCAACACTGTGGCACATCACAACCTATACCTAGCTGGGCTATACTATGACTCAATGCACATTCCACCAAACCCCAGGATTTCACAGCATTATCCTTGTGTCTTTTATATTTCCTGGTCTGTGTATCTCCCAGACTGTCATACTGTAGCAGTCCTTGACGTATACTCTGCAAAATGTGCCTCAGACTGGTTTTTGGTGTTAGGACTCAGGGAAAGTTCTTCCACAGTGAAGTCCTTGTCACACTTATGTGACACCCACCACCATCATGGGTCACTTGGTTAAGTGTCTGCAAGGTATGTCTACTTGTCTCTTAGTTTATACCCCAAGAGACGGACCTCACACCAGTCCCTGGAGGGGCATTTACAAACACTCTCTGGTATTTCCCTGGGGGTCAGACTCCTGTCTACTATTTACAGGCTGGCTGTGTGGCTGAGGACTCCAGCCAATCTCATTTACACCCTGGCTGGCTTCCCAAGGGACTGTTACCATCACCACTTCCAGCTCTAGTCGCTGAAGCTCTTTCAGTTGGCCCCAGTGTCCCTTTGGCGCAGCTCCATCACTGTGTGGGTGTATATGGGTATTTTCATTATCATTTGTTCCTGGAGTGTGACTGTTAATGAACCAAACATCCATCATGCCTCTGTGTTCACCAGGCTGGCCTTATGTTCAACTGAACCTGAACTTAATGCCCAAAACCCACAGGGTAGAAAGAGAACCAATTCCCACAAGTTGTTCTCTTTACTCTCACACATGTACATGCATACACAAACATGTAAACACACACAAATAAATTAATGTAATTTAAAAATTAAATCAAAAATTTTAAGCATCTTTTCATGTGAGCATCCCTTTTTGTCTCCTTTACTTTCTGTCTTTTCTTTTTTTTATTCTTGTCTTTGTTTTATGTTTTTCAAGATAGAGTTTCTCTGTGTAGCCCTGGCTGTCCTGAAACTCACTCTGTAGACCAGGCTGGCTTGAACTCCCAGAGATCTGTTTGCCTCTGTCTCCTGAGTGCTGGCATAAAAGGTGTGGACCACCAATACCTGGCTGAGTATCCCTTTTTCTATTACTAAGCTCTCCCTACATGTTCTACTACTTGGTAGACAGGAGTTCTCCTGCCTGCACCTGAGCTTTGCCCACCTGGCCTGCAGGTTCTCAATCTCGATGCTTTTCTCACGCTCCATCTTGCACAGAAGCTCCTTCTGCTTCCTGGTTTCTTCCAGAACCTTCTCTTGGGCTCTGAACTCCTGCTCCTTCAGCTGCTCTTCTAAGGCATTGGCTCTGAGGGCAAAGGGGAGGCACATATCTGTAAGGTGTTCGAAGCGTTGCTCAGAGGCATTGTGTACTGACCAGGTAGCAGCTGTCCCAGGAAGGCCACTTCAAACTTAGACATGCACAACCAGAAGAAAGAGTCAGAAAGTGTTAGGCGACAGCACTGAGCAGAAAGCAGCTGTGACAGCAGGTCTATACTGCTAAGGCGAGTACAGATGTCACAGGCAGCACAGTTAGACTGCAGTGAGGTTTCCACATCCTACCCAAGGAGCTAGATCAGCTCCTTTTATGTGCAGGCCCTAAAGGCTGTGATGGAGTCACACCTAGAGAGGATTCACTCTACACCTTATGCCCTCCAGGATCACTTAGAGAAGAACCTTGTTTAGGCTTGAGGCTCTGGCCTCTTCCCCAGCTTCCTGCAGAAGACAGGGATGGTCAGATATAGTCCCTGAGAAAAGTACTGCCAGCACTGTCCACAGGTGTGAAGAAGCTGTAACCCTAGTGTGTGTACCTCAGCTCCTCTTTGGTAAATGAGCACAAAGAGCAGTGTAGAGCACCAGATAGCACAGGGTTCTGTAGCACACATAAAGCAACATGTCACACTGACACCTAAGGTATGGAAGCCATGTGTCTGTGGCTCTGCAGAAGTCAGAGTGGGAAGAATAGATACACACTCTTAATCCCAGCTCTCGGGAGGCAGAGGCAGGGGGAGCTCTGTGAGTTCAAGGCCAGCCTAGTCTACAGAACGAGCTCCAGGACAGCCAGGGTTACAAGGAGAAACCCTGTCTTGAAAACCAAAAACTACTCTTAGAAATGAATGTTAGGAAGTTGTGGCTCAGAAGGTGAGGGACTGCTCAACATATACACGACCCCGAGCTGACTACAGTGAGAGACAGAGCTGGGGAAAAAAGGAAGAAGTGAAAATGAGGAAGAAAATCAAAACAGAAAAGAAAGTATCAAAGTCAAAACAGAATATATAAGGGAAAAGAGAAAGGACAACAAGATAGTATCAGAGCTTAGGAAAACTAAATTAAAGTTCTAGAAGATCCACCTTGACCCAAAGAAGTCAAGGCTGATGAAAAAAAGGAAGAGCCTGCAGAGAGCTTTATTATTCCCCTGAAGGGGTGGCAAGACGGTCTGGCAGGTAAAGGCGCTTGCCTCCAAGCCTAGCTACCCGAGTTTTAGTAAGAAAACGAATGGCCTCCATCTGTTTGCGTGCACAAGAGTGCACACACACATATGCCCATTTGTCGAGTTAAAACCAAGCACTCAGCATAGAAACCTTTGAGAGCCACATGGAGGCATCCAGGGTGATAAACAGAACACTGAGAATGTGCAGAACAGTAGCCCAGACTCTATGCAAGGGAAGGCCAGCCACGCCCAGAACACATCTGCTCCCCCTCCTCGTGTTTTGAAAGGGCCTCACTCTGTGGCCCAGGCTGGCTTCAAACTTACCATACTCCTGCCACTTTTCTTTTGCTCTGTGCAGATAGTATGGTATGTCATTTCATCTTGCCCATATGAGGACACCCACATAGCTTGTCTTCCAGTTCAGTTTAGCTTTTGACTAAGCCACTTAAAAAGGCTGAGGTAAGTCTGCAGAGGCCATCCACAGCTCTGCACAGCGCCCTCTTTTTCTGTTCCTCCAGGACAAGGCTCTGCCTTCAGCTCAGTAAGCCCTCCCTGCTGTCCTCTGAGGACACCATGGAAGCTGCACTAACTTCATTTCCTCATTTGTAGAGTGGGGAAAGTATCCACCTCCCAGAGTTACTGAGTAGCAAGAGCCTTGGGAGACTTAACCCAGGACCAATGGGACATTTCCCCCAGGCCAGGGTCTCAGAAATAGTCATGGGAGGCTACCATACTATGGTTGAGCTGCAAATGGACCCTGAGTCGGCTCCATGTGTACCAAGTGCTCCAGAAAACAGAGCTGTAAAGGCTCTGTCTGGGCGTGGCGACTCTCCCATTTTGTGACTCTGCTCTGAACTCAGAGCCTCAAGTGGCACACAGTCTACTCCTGAGAAACAATCTCCACTTGAATTTATTTATTGCTTATGTTTTTTGAAAGTTTTTTTTAATGTGTGTGGATGTTTTGCCTGCATGTATGTCTGTGTACCACATGTGTGCACTGTCAGTGGAGGCCGGAGGAGGGTGTGGGATTCTCTAGAACTGGATTTGTAGACAGTTGTGAGTTGCCATGTAGGTACCAGAAATCAAACCCAGATCCTCTAAAAGAGCAGCCAATGCTCTGACCTGCTAAACTATCTCCCCAATGCCTTATTTCAAATCAATCTCTCTCAATCTCTCTCTCTCTCTCTCTCTCTCTCTCTCTCTCTCTCTCTCTCTCTCTCTCTCTCTCTCTCTGTGTGTGTGTGTGTGTATTGTATGTGCTTGTGGAAAACAGAGGACAACTTCAGGTGTCATCCTTAGGAACACCGTCCATTTCCTGTGAGGCTCGTTGACTAGGCTACACTGGCTGGCCAGTAAGTGCCAAGCATCCTCCTGTTTCTGTCTCCCCAATGCTGGGATTGCAAGCGTGTGCTCTCATGCTTAACATTTTACGTAGGATTTACCCAGGTCCCCATGTTTGCCAAGGCAAGCTATTTCCTTAAGTTGGTCTTAGACACACTGTATAGCCAAGAATGACCTTGAACCCACAATTCTTCTACCTCTACCTCCCCAATGTTTGGAATGTATGTCTAGGTCTCCATTTTAAGCTGTACCTCCCCTCCTGCCTCCTAGGGAATAGAACTATCTTGCTCGCTCACTTCTCTAGGGCTCTACTGTCTATGATATTGTGGAAGGTATCTACAGAGCCTCAGGTCAACCAGTTAGAGTCCTCTGGCCATGCCTGGCACCCACCCAGCATGTGAGTGGATGGGTGGTATCAGAGAAGAACACATTCTCTGCAGGAGTCTGCTTGCTGAGGCGGAGGATCCATATGGTGTGAGTGATGCTTTGGGCAGAGCTGGCCTCAAGCCACACTCACCTGTGCACCAGCTGCAGGTTTTCCTGCCTCAGCCTGCCATGCTGCTCGCCAGCAGCCGCACTGTCTTTCTCCAGCTCTGACACACGTCTCTCCAGGAAGATGACCTAGGTAAAGAGATGACTGCCTGAGGAACAGGTTGGAAGAGGTAAACACTGTGCCTGCAAGGGAACACCTGGGAGGCAGCATGGGATTCCCATACCCACTTGCTGAGTGGGAGTTGGGCTCATCCTTAGAGACTGTCTCATAAATCCAGAGCAGTGCAGCTCCCACAGGGTCACAGTCAACTCAACAGAACACGGACAGGTGTCACTGGGAAATTCAAGCTCTAGTGTCCTCGTGGCTTGTGCATGGGACCATGAAGCTCACCCAGACACACATTCACATGTGAGCTCAACTGCCAGAAAAAGCACATGGAGGAGGCCCAGATGTTGGGATAGTAGGGACAGAAAGGACCATGTCTTCAGTTTTTTCCTCCTTCAGGAGAGAAGATACTATAAGGAGAAACGGAGACAGAGGAAGGATTTAGCTTCAGAACACAGGGAGCCCTGAAGATACTGTAGAGAAAGGAATATACCAAAGGTGAGGCTGGGTACAGTGACAACGAAGCAGGGTGGAGAAGAGGCCTGGCAGAAACAAAACAGGAGGACCCAAGGCAGGCAAGGCAGGTGTAAGGCCGGGAGGGTGCCAAGCCAAGCAGGCACCGGTGAATGCATGGCAGGTACAGAGGACGTCGGGTGGCTAAGTACACTGTGAGGAAAGGCAGGGAAGTGAGGTGAGATACTGAGGAAGCCAAGTGTGCTGCAAGTTGAGGGTGGGTGAGGTGCTAGGGAGGGCAAGGTTGGGCACAGGTGCCTGGAGGGTACAGGAGGAACCAGGTAGTGTTGTTGCTGCCACCCTTCCCAGACTCACACAGGCCCTTGGCAAAGGGGCATGACCACAGTGAGACACCTGGCCAGGCTGTAGCAATGTGCACAAGGCAAGCCCATGGTCGTGTTATCTCCTGTGGTGTTTAAGATGGAAATGGCCCCAAAGGACTGGTGGATTTAAATGGCTGCTATGATGGCTATTCTTGGTTGTCAGCTCAATTACATCTGGAGTTGACTAAAAGCCCAGCGGCTAAGTAGACCTGTGAGTCCCAGCCTAAGAGGGTGTCAGCAGCTAAAGTGAGGACAGTAATTGGTAAGAATGGAATCCTGTAACTTGGAGTGGAAATGGTGGAAGGACCCTAATGGAGCTGAGAATTTTGAACCCTGAGATTCTCAAGGGTTTATCTCACCTGAGGAGGTAGTCCCCCCCACCTCAGCAGAAGGTGTATTCCAACACCCTGAAACACTGCCTTTTTTACCTTTGACTGAGGAAATCAATCCTTTATTGTCTGCTAAACCAGCAGTGACTTTCTCTGGATGAGATGCCAGGCAACACTATACTGATGCTCTTCAGGGCTGACCAACAGTTGTCTCTAGACCCATAACCAGACTTAAGGCTAAGCAGGCTCCTAGGGGGGAGTGTGTAAAGTCCATGAGGAAGTTCACTACACTATTAAAGAGCTTAATGAGTTTGCTAATTCATTCAAGGAGAAGTCTGGGGAATGTGAGGGAAGGGATTTTAAAGGTGTAGGATAATGGTGGAAGGAACATTAAACTGAGTCAGGGAGAGTTTACTGATATGGGCCCACAGAGTGGAGATTCTAGGTTTAATATGGAAGTGCTCACAGGTGTCAAAAGCCAGGTTGTAGTGGCTTACACCTTTAATCCCAGCACTTTGGAATCAGAGGTAGGCAGATCTCTATAAATTTGAGGCCAGCCTTGTCTACAGAGCTAGTTCCAGAACAGCCAAAGGCTACAGAGAAACCCTGTCTTCAAAAAACAAAACAAAAACAAAACAAAAACCCAAAACA
The DNA here is from genome assembly GCF_004785775.1 of Grammomys surdaster. Classification (NCBI taxonomy): domain Eukaryota; kingdom Metazoa; phylum Chordata; class Mammalia; order Rodentia; family Muridae; genus Grammomys; species Grammomys surdaster. The sequence continues at coordinate 95,948 of NW_021620929.1, forward strand.
TTGTCAAAAGTCTGAGTGGTGGCTGGAGCATTGCTCAGGAGATGGCCTATTGAGAAGGAGCTGGAAATGCCAGATATCCTCCGGCTTAGTGTTGATGAAGGGATTGTATGGCTCAGAGAAACTGCAATGCTGGTAGAGTGGATACACTGTGTAAAACCTAATTCTCCACAATGGGAAGGCGCAGGAGTCTCGCCCGTCACTAACAATGTCAGACAAAAAATGCTGAGAGCCCCAGCACACCTGAAGACCTTAATCTGGAAGAATTAAATGCAATGGGTTTAACTGGGCCCAGAAGCAGCAGGGGCCAGGTGGCACCACTGAATTGCCAAAGGTAAGGTGATTTACTTATTGTACTGGGCAGCAGGGGCAAAGTGAATTTAATGGTGGCATGACTCATATGGACCTTTGGTATTGGCTAATCAATCATGGTGTCTCCAGGCATGACATAGATAAGAAGCCTATTGCATTTTTGTTTGATATGTATAGGCAGAAACATCCTAGAACAAATGAAGAAAGGTTACACTGGATCATGGCAAAAGAGAATCTAGGCCTGTGATCCAATTCCAGGCTTGAGCCAGTTTGCAGTCCCAGAAATCCCTTGAATGAAGGGATGGCCAGGTTCCCCTGAGGAAGGACCTTGATAAAATACCTAAGAGTTATTAAGCCTTTCCACAGTTCATTCCCACAAGTACCTGTGCTGTGGCCTTTTATAAGGTTAAGTGTACACTGGGGGAAAGGAAATCAGACTTTCTTAGTTCTGAATTGATGCTGATTCCAGGAATCCCCAAGAAACATTGTGGTCCTCCACTTAGACAAGGGGCTTATGGAGGTCAGGTGATTAATGGAGTTTTTGCTAAAGTCTGACTTATAGTTGGTCTGGGGGTGGGAGGTCCCTGAACTCATCCTATGGCTATTATAATTGGGATAGATACACTTAGAAGTACAACTTTCAAGTTGGCCATCTGACCTGTGGAGTGAGGGTGATTATAGTTAGAAAGGCTGAATGGAAGTCTTTAGAGTTGCTTCTGCTAGGGCAAATAGTGAGTACCTGAATCCAACAGACCCTGATGCCCTTAAACCAACAGGCTGAGACACAAGAAGAACAGTGTTAGGAGTGGCAATCGATCCAGATTTCCAAGGGAAATCAGATTGCTTTTCCACAACAGCAGTAAGAAGATTATGTGTGGAGTGGAGGACATCCTCTGGGTGTCCCTTGGGGCTACTGTGTGTGCCCTGTGATTAAAGTCTATTGGAAACTACAACAGCCTAATCCAGGCAGGATGACAGAGGGAAGAGACTCTTCAGGAATGACAGTAAGGGTCGTTCCTCCAGGAAGAGCCAATACCTGCTGAGGTCCTTGCTGAAGGTGGAGGAAATGTGGAATGAGTAGTAGAGGAAACGCGTTTGGGACCACGTGACCAGTCGCAAAGACATGGGTCATAATAATTAACAAGAGTGTTTTATTTTGTCCTACAGGAGTGTCCTATTTTGTTATGAATGTGTTTGTACAGATATTTGTTTCCTCTCTTCAATTTGCAATGAAAAATAACACCAATTAAGAGAGTATCAATGGCTATCATATTTAAATTTGAGAGATACTCAAAGAATGTCTCTCAAGGGACATTGCAACCTATTTGGGATTGTATGTGGGATTGTTATATGATGTTAGGTGTAATTATGACCTGGTTATTGTTTTAATTTGGTAATTAAATATGATATGAGGAGATATGATTGTTTGTCAAGTTGACAAGTTGTGAAACTGTCATGGCTATGGTTGTCAACTTAACTAAATTTGGAATTAAATAAAAACCCAAGGGCCTGGGTACACATGTGAGGAATTACCCCCCCCCCCCAGTCAGATTTTCTCTGTGTAGCCCTGGCTATCCTGGAATGCAATCTGTAGACCAGGCTGGCCTCAAACTCAGAGATCCGCTTGCCTCTGCCTCTCCAGTGCTAGGGAGGGATTTTTTTCTTTTCTTTCTTTCTTTCACTATTTATTTATTTATTTATTTATTTATTTATTTATTTTGTATACAGCATCCTGTCTGCATGTACATCTGCAGGCCAGAAGAAGGCACCACATCTCTTTACAGGGCTGTGAGCCACCATGTGGATGCTGGGAACTGAACTCAGGACCTCTGGAAGAACAGCCAGTGCTCTTAACCACTGAACCATCTCTCCAGCCTGGGATTTTTTTTTTTTTCTTATATTTTGGCTGTAAGCATAGCCTTTAATGGTTGAGCCATTTTTCTAGCCTGAGGGATTTTTTTTAAATTAGGTAATTTGAAGTGGGAAGACCACCTTTAATTTGGGCCACACCTGTGAGCAGCTCTTTGCCTGCCTGCTCTTACTCTCACTGGTGAGTCCATTCCTTCTTCCCTGGCATCAGAGCCCATTTTTCTGGCATATACTAAAGAGCAGATGAGACATCCAGCCTTGTGGACTAAACAACTACTAGATTCTTTGGACCTTTCATTGGTACATGGCCATTGTTAGACAAGCTGAACCACAGCCTGTAAACTATTCTAATAAATCCCCATAATCTATCTATCTATACCCCCCCGTGTGTGTGTGTGTGTGTGTGTCTGTCCACATACATATGTATGTATACATAATATATAGATTCATTCTGTAAGTTCTTTTCCCCTATAAAACCATGACTAATACAGCTAGAGCTGGGCCCCAGTTGATGAAACTGGGAAGGATTAGGAAGTGTGCTCTTTTTGGAGGAGGTGTGTCACTGGAGTCCGACTTTGAGGTTTCAAAAGCCCCCCACCCTTTCCAGTGTTCTCTCTATCACATGGCTGTGTCTTACAATGTGAGCTCTAAGCTGCTACTGTAGTACCATGCCTGTCTGCCTGCCACCATGTTCCCTGCCACGATGGTGATGGACTTTGATCCCTCTGGAACTGTAAGTCCCAAGTAATATCTGTCTTCTTTTAAGTTGCCTTGGTCATGGAACCTTGTCACAGTAATAGGGTTGTGTGTCTGTGTGTGTGTGTGTTTTTCTCAGGGAGACCATTGCATGAAGCTGTGAAAGTGAAGACAGGATCTTGATAGAGACCCCAAGATACAGGAGATGCAGAGCCTTGAAATGTCTGCCAGGGAGAGAATTGGCCCAGGAGACAGAAGTCAGCCAGGCTGGAAGGGTGGAGCTGCCTATGCCCTTTGACACTGGACATGGAGCTACAAGATTTGGAGTTTGCCCTGCTGGGTTTTGGTCTTGTTTTGGGTTCAGTATTTCCCCACTGTGCCCCATCCCTGTCTTCTAAAATGGAATATATTCTCTGTACTGCATGCTGGAAGCATGTCATTTCCTTTTTGAGTTTGCTTACAGCTACAATTAAGAGATTACCTTGAGACTCAGAGACTTAGGACTTTTAAGCTATGTTGAGACTGTGAACGATGCTGGACCGTTTGAAGATGTACTACAAGCATTATGCATTATGATATGGCCACAAAAATATGGGGCCAAGAAGGGAAAAGCAGTGGCTGAAATGAGAAGGGCCCCCTAGGCATGTGTATTGGAATGGTCGGCCCTGAGCTGAAGGAACTGTTTGGGAAGGAGGAGGAGGTGTGGTCTTGTTGGAGTAGGTGTGTCACTGGGGGCAGGCTTTGAGTTTTCAAAACCCCCAACCACTCCTAGTTAGCTCACTCTGCCTCATGGTTGTTTAAGATGTGAGCTCTCAGTTGCTGCTCCGGTGCCCTGGCAGCTGCCTGCGGCCATGCTCCCAGCTGTGATGGTCATGGACTCTACCCTCTGAAACTACAAGCCCCAAGGAGAGCTCTGTAATCGGCATCTGTCCTTGGTGACCCAAAATGACTCATGATTTCTGGGCCCAATCTAGCACAGTAATTAATGGCAGTCTGGAGAGCTGGTTCACTCTTGTTCTCCTAGGACTGCCACACGTGTGTGTGCATTAGTGCAACCACACACATATACACACAAGAAGAAAACGATAAAATATTATGGGTCCTATTTAGTTCTAATCTGGCTTGCTCTGCTCAAATCCTAGGAAATACCCTTTTATAAGCATTTGAGGGAACCAGGGCTGCGCAGAGGATCTAATTAGCTAAGTGATACCACTGCCACTTCGCCTGTCCCAACAATACTCATGTGGGAAAAGAGATCAGGTCTGGCCAAGTACCACCCACCACCTGACAGAGCCCACAGGGGACAAACAGACAGGCCCTCAGCCCCTGTCCCATTCTGGTGATACTGCCTTTCACCTCTTTCCAGCCCTCAGCATATAGCACCTACCTTGTCAGCAATGTCCTCCTCTGGGCACTCCACAGGCTCTGGGGGAGGGTCCTCCAGGGCCTCCATAGTCAGAGTCCCTGACTGGTGCAGATACCTACAGAAAAGAACCAACAGCAGAGGGAAGAATGGGAAAAAACAAACAATAGGCTCTTCACACAAGAGTACTTCCAAGTCCCTCTGAAAGGAAGAGGCCGGCATCAGAGAGCACAGGCCCTCAAACCTCCTGGGGGGCAGTGTTCTCCTGATCAAAGCACCACTAAGGGGTGTCCCTGGGCCAGATGCCTTTACCAAGAGGCTGGGAATGAGTAGGCAGCCTTCTGTAACCTGAGTCCTCCCTGCACCCTTTGGAGTCTGACAGCACAACATCTCTCCTTGTCAGCTGAGGGGACCAACAGGGTACTTTGGACTAGAGTGCAATAAAACACATCATTCCTCTCCATGGTATGAAACAGTATCAAACCCATGAGAGGCCCGTCAAACATTAATTCAGGACCGTGGCTCCTGTACAGTACACCTCCATGTGTGGATTTTTTTTCTTTTGAGATGAGAGTATTTTGGCTTTTTCACTTAATTACAGTCTTCCTGCTTTAGCCCCATGACTGTAGTGGGTTACTATGCCAGCTCTACAGACATTTTGTTTCTTTCTGTTCTGAGACACATCTTGCCTTGTAGATGTTAGCTGGCTAGTTTAGAACTCAACATGTAGACCAGGCAGGCCTCAAAATGAGAGCTCCACCTGCCTCTGCTGGGATTAAAGGTCTGCACGATCATACCCAGTTTCTATATACATTCTTGACACAGGGTTTCTAGTGTGTTCTCTGTGGTACTAACAGTTAAGGGTCCTGAGGGTGCTGTGAACCCCACGAGTCACTCAGTCACACTTGGTCCAATTGAACTAGGTAAGAACCAAGTATACAGTTCTCTAGGGCACCAGTGCCAGTGGACAAGGATGCTGACTGGCTAGGACCAGTTACCAGCCCTGCAGCCTCATGTAACAGCAAGGACCCCCTGTGATGTTCTTGGCAGGGGCCACTCCTCAGGTGTAGATGCCCGGGCAGGGATCCTTAAATGGCCACTTGCTTTCGGTTCAGACTAACTGGTTCCGCTGGTAAGCTAACTTAGCAGCAGCTCACTCGCCCTTCAGGGCAAAGCTGTGGGCTGAGTTTGTCCCACACCTGGGGCCATGCTCTAACCCTGACAACCTGACACTCACATCTGTGACCCTGATAAAGCATCCAAGCTCACTGAGCCTTCTCTTATGAAATGGGGGACAATCTGCAAGCAAGTAAGGGGTTTCAATGAGGTTTCAACATGAGTATTTTATAGACAGCCTGGGGAAGGAGGTGGCAGACTGAGGATTGAGCTGTGGCCGCTTGGCCTTATCAGTGAACGAGGCTGTTTCCTTTCTCACTGACTGAGCTTGTACATTTCCTTTTTTCCTCCCCCTCATGAATGTTTTACTGGGAAAGGAAGCAAGCCCCTGTGCTCTGAAATTATAAACCCATGCAGCACACGGGGAGGATCACTTACTTCTAGAGTCTGCTCTAGTGTAACCTCGGATCCTCAGAAGGATGCTGACCAACGACAGTACGTTCTCAGTCACTGCTCTTAAACAGGACCTTGCCCTCAATTTGATGCCACACCCAGGACAGGAAACTGCCCACCCTAGACCCTTGAGGACACTCTGGGCAAGGGCCAAGACCTGGGCCTATTTCAGGGTAGGGGAACACACTGCCCCTAAGTGCCCAGCATGTGGCCCTCTTGCTGAAGCTGAGCTTGTCTGGCATAGGGAGTGTGTCAAATTTAATCCCCTGCAAGAAGAGGGGTTCTTCCTTCACCAGCTATACTCAAGAACCCCCAGGAGCCAGGGCTGTGGCCACCAAGAGGAACATGAGGTTTTGCGACTCCCACAGATTCACATTTTGCTCAAGGAGGTAGAAATAAATCTCTGCTGTGAATCCCACTCAGCCAACTCTGTACCAGATGCCTCAGGGAGAGGCCCTAATCCATTTCCACAGATAGGGACATGGAGGGAATAGCCTCATGGACACAGACAGGTCAAAGAGTCACAGCTGGACACTGCAAACACCCACCTTAGCCACAATACATAAAGGGCTGGCCATTCTACAATGGGAATTACATGGCAGCCATTCTGTGTTTCCTGAGAATTCTAGGGACAGAATTAGGAGCACAATGGCTTATAAAATCTGCCTATATGCTTTGATGTTCTGCAGATACAGTGCACAATGTATTTCTTATTCATAAATTAACTATGAATGTCTAATTCATAAATTAACTATAAATTAACTATGTATGAGTTTTGTTGTAACAAATACATCTGACAAGAAAACTAAATTCTGAGACTATTTCAAAGGATCAGACTTCACTGCCCACCCTTCTCAGGTCATGCAAGTCCTCTGACTCTTTGTGATTTTCTCCAGACACAATGCCAAACAGCTACCCTGGCCCTGTCAGCAACTCAGCACAGGAGGCTGAGCTCACGTGGCAGTTCCTCCGGGCACTGTTTGCTCAGGATGAACTGTAGGTACAGCCAGCTGGCCATGGCATTACTACAGTGCAGTCCCTTTACAGCAAGACAATCCCACTAGAGATGCTAGCCGCCAGCGAAGCATCCAGCTCAGTGCGTTCGCTTTTGCTGTGCTCTCATAACTAATAAGAAAGAGACGCTGCAACAAGACTCATGAAATTTATTATCTTTTTGCTTTCTTTCCTTTATTTGGATGGTTTGGAGAATGAACATAATGCTAGGCATGCACTTAATCACTGAGCTATATTACCAGAATTTTTGTAAAATTTTGAAATAGCAGCTAAGTTGAATCTCCTGCCTCAACTTCCCAAGTAGTTATGATTATAGGCCTATAGCAACAGAACAAGCTAAAATTATGATCTTCTTCTTCTTCTTCTTCTTTTTTTTTTTTTTTTTTGGTTTTTTCGAGACAGGGTTTCTCCGAATAGTCCTGGCTGTCCTGGAACTCACTCTGTAGACCAGGCTGGCCTCGAACTCAGAAAACCACCTGCCTCTGCCTCCCAAGTGCTGGGATTAAAGGCGTGCGCCACCACCGCCCGGCAAATTATGATCTTCTGAAGCAAAGACAACATCTTAAAAGCTTCCAGAAAGCGAAAAGCCACAGAGAAACAAGTTGTTAGACTTAGTAGCAACTCTAGTACCGGCTGTGACCAATGACTCCAGAAAAATCTAAGGGAAACCATAACCTTAACCCAAATCAACTAAAGGACACTCCCAGTCAGGGTCTCGCGTTTTACCTCCGGGCCCCTCCCTTCTCAGGAAGATACACAAAACAAATAGAAGAAAGACAGGGGCAGGGAGCTGCATGACTCAGTCTCTGAAACAAACTCACAAGGTCTCAGGAGGCATGCCATGACCCTAGCTGTGAAACCAGGGGATGGATACCCTGTACAAACAGGAGGGAATACTCCCTCATAGCCCCACGAGAAGTCTGGCCAGTGGAGACTGGATGGACTCGGTGGCAGCAGCAACTTGTCTTAGAAGGAAACACAGTACTACCTGATCCTGGTCTTAAGAATGGAGTCAGAGTCTTAGACCCTGAACAAGGACTTCAATAAAGACTGTCCAGGAGCCAACTGTCTGGCAGAAGCACAACTCACCTTCTATAGCAGGAAGAAGACAGCAGCCAAACTCCAAAAACAAAAGCTGGCCTTTAAGACTCTAGCAAGAGCTAGCCACAAGGTGGTGGTGCACGCCTTTAATCTGAGCACTTGGGAGGCGGAGGCAGGTGGACCTTTTGAGTTTGAGGCCAGCCTGATCTACAGAGTAAGTTTCAGGACAGCCATGACTACACAGAAAAACCCTATCCCAAAAAACAAACAAAACAAGACAAAACCAAACAACAAAGACAAAAATCTCCCACAAAACACCAAAACAACCCCCCTCCCACAAAAAACAAAAACCAAGACTCTATCAAGACCTATTCCCCACCCTCTCTCCTCTCCACGTGAGCCATAGGGCTGGCGAGACCACAGGTTGGGCAGGCGGCCACACAGAACCAGCTCTATGAGGCTGACTCCTATAGCAGACACAGGGAGACTGCTGCCCATTCCAGCCCTTATAGGGAGTGTGTAAGGCCAGAGGGAACAGGAGAAGCTGCTATGAGCCCCAGGTCCAGATCCAAACCACAGCCCTAGAAATCCTCCACAACCATTCCCCTCAACTGTTTCCATCCCAAACCATGAAATGTAACTTGAAAGTCTGAAAAACCAAACCAAATCTGGAAAAGAGTATTTTCTAAAACGTTGTTCAGAATCTATGACTACAAGTATATTTCACAAGATTTTCAGCAAATGATCAAGGCTCTGCCTACCTTGCCACCTTCTTGCTGGAGAGCCGCTTGGCTGGGCTGTGCAAAAACCAAACAAACAGGAAAATAGTGTCAGGGAACAGACCAAAGGACAGGAGGAAACAGGAAGCTTGGGCTGGGGAGATAGCAGGGCACAGGCATGCAGCCCCTTGCCCCCAGTAAGCCGCATGCACAGAATACCCACCCTGCAACGCCGAGGACATGCATGGCACCGTTTGTAAAGGTCCTCACTAAGTCTCAGCTCCTGAGCACTCAAAAGAAACCAAGCCCAATGCCAAAACCCACCAGCTGACTGCACCTGGCTCCACATCATTGGCCACTGTCATGTCCCCAAGTGTTTCTGAAGCCATTATCCCAATTGACTGGCCCTCCTGTGATAGGAGAGTGTGTAATCATTTTGACTTGGGTCCTGAAACTTCACACTGCAAATATCTGTAGGGTGGGGATTTAGAAACCCTTCCTGGAGCCATCCCAGAGCAATAACACGGGCTATCTGCAGCAGCAGGAACACGCCTCTTCTGACTCTGAGACAATCAGAGCACGGCCTCCCTTTAAAGCTGTGGGTGTGTGTTCAGGCACAAGAACCACCTGTTTCAGCTCACAGCCTCCTTTTCCTCTTTCAAGGGCCAGGCAGGCAATCTACCTGGAGTGGTGCATGCAGCACAGGTCACCCCTTTATCACTTCAGCTGGGTTCAGAATCATCCTTTGTGGTGGCTCTGGGACATAACACTGCTGGGATATGCTTTCATTTGTGATGCTACATTCTGCCAGTAGAGGGCACTGGAGAGATGAAGCCGATAGCATGGTGCCGACAGACGGCTCAGCTGTGCCCTTTCCACAGGGCTACAGACTGCTGAAGGGTGGTAGTGGGATTTGGACCCCTTGGGTGCTGTTTGCTATTCCTGCTCCTCAGAATTCTTGTCATTGCACTGGTAGGCAACTTGTGTACCTCCTCTCATGGCCTGGTCCCTGAGCAGCTACTGTTTGGCTCCCCCTCCTGACTGGACTCCTGACTAGCACGGTGAATGACGGACACTCCTAGGACAATTAGAACAGATTGCTCTGTGTAGCCATCAGCCTCTGAACCAGCAGATTTTCAAAAGAAGAACACAGCAGCTACTAGAGTGCTGTGTGGCCCTTCCAGTTCATGAAGCTTATCCTGAGGCAGTCCATGCAGGTCGGAGACACGACTCGGCTCTTTCAGTAGAATCCGGGTACTATTAGTTGTGTCCTAACTAACATTAAAGTCTCTCTATACCTACAGAGCCTTTGCCTGGGAGAGGTTCCATTCATCATGCTGAGCCACATACTGGTCTGACCCTCGCCCCACAAGGCCTAACTCCATGATCATCACCATCTTCAAGGCAGGTTTTGAACACTGGAAACATCTTCAATGACTAAGACAACACACATACCTTCCTTCAAGACATATCTGTAACTTAAACCCACTGTCAATGGTAGGATGGCTCACCAGCAGGAGGAACACAGCTGGCACCTTCCGAGCACTGAACACATGGCAGGGAAAGCCTGTGTGTTCTACGCTGGCAACCACAAGGGGTTCTGGAATCACCAGGGACCAGATTTTTATTTTCAAGTCTTGCCAAAATATGCCCTCAAAGAATACTATTGGTTTTGTGACCAGGACCCCACCAGGTTCCCCCTGATCTTTCCCAAGTGGCCAAGGCCCTACTCCACTGGGTATTGGCTAAAGGCCTCTAGCTTTGTGATGCTGTGTAGAACACAGGAAAAAAGCTAACATGTCATGGGTACCATGACGGGAGCTGGAACAGGACAGAGGTGTCAATCCAGTCTGGCTGAAGCCCTGCAATGGTAGGGCAGAAAAGGGGCAGTCTCTAACAGGCCTCCAAGCATGCTCAACTCGCAGGATGCTCTGACTTTCTGCCATAACAGTGCTGCCACCAGGAACCTGTGTGGCCACTTGCCTCCTGTGCTCAACAGGAGGTGCTATCAGTACCTTCACATACAGCCCTTCTCCAGACTCTTCTCCTAAAAGTCCCGTAGCCAAGGGCGTGTTCCTCTTCTCACTGAGTCAAGAACGTCTGGCAAATGTTGAGATGAACAAAGAACCCAAAGATGTTTCCTATGAGTCTGGAAAGTTGCAAGGAGCCAGCAAAGGGAACTTGGCTGGAATGCTGGTCCTGCTGGGATTGTTCACAGAGACAGCAGGACAAAGGGCAGAGATGAGAAATGCACAGGAGACCAGGCAGAGGGGCAGCAGCATGAGGTATAAGAGCAAAGGAGCAATGTTATATCCCTCTGAATTTCAATGTACATCCACCCTACAGAACGAGGCCTCCAGAGCACAGGTGATCATGACTAAACTAGCATTCCAGAAAACGATCTACTTATGAATTTTCTTCAGTTTTTTTCAAGATAGGGTTTCTCTGGTAGCCCTGGCTGTCCTGGAACTCACTCTGTAGACCAGGCTGGCCTCAAACTCAGAGATCTGCCTGCCTCAGCTGGACTAAAAGTGTATGCCACCACTGCCCAGCAACAAATTTGATTTCAAAAACCCATCTTTAAATTCCCCAGCTCTACTTCCTGTGACTCATTTTGGTAAACTGCTGGAGTGTCTTCTTTAACATGTTAGATTGTCTCCTCCTACAGGGCTGACAGCCAGCAAGGTTCCCACATGCATAAAGGAGAAGGGACATATGCAGCAAGCTAGATCAAGGCATGCAGGAATAACTGGGCTGTAGGAAGAGTCCCATTGTCAGAGTGCCTTGCTAGAAGATGTGACCAGAGCAGGAGCACTTTGGACTTCACCCAGGAATGGGAAGCACTGCAGTGGGAGTCTCCCGTCAGCACAGGGTAAGACTAGGTCCTGCACATTACCTATTCATCTCAAGATCAGTCAGGCGGGCAGAAAGGTCTTCAAGGCGGTTGATCTGTTTGTGGCACTGGCTACAGTAAAACTCAAAGGCCTCGTCAGTGAGGACATTGCACAGTTTTGAGGCAAGAGGGTTGGAGCTAGAAAGACAGAGGGTCAGTCAGGAGAGAGGAGGCCCAGTTAGGTTATCTTTGCCAGGAACAAGGGAAAAGGTGTGAAAGACACAAGTCAGAAGCATAGAAAGAGAATGAACTGTCCAAGGTGTTGGCTGTGCTCTTGGGACTACCATGAGCCCGTCCTCACATCGCCCTGAGGAGCATGGACACCCACCAGCTGGACACATGCCCCCTGCTGGGCAGTGCACAAAACCAGGCAGTGAGAGCTATAACAAAACCCTACTAAACAGGAAGGTAAATGTATCCACAGCCTTCACCCCTGTGGAAGTCACCTGAATGTGACATCAAAGTGTATCTCCAGGAGAATTTATTTGCTAGATTTTTGTCGTAATTTTGAGATGATATTACTGTCTCAAACAAATAAAAGGTGCATTGGCAAACTTGTACTTTTGAGATCTGTGCTAACTTGGGATTCTGTCAACCTTCTGGGGATGTTGGGGCTGAGCTCCCATGATTCCAGTTCAAGGAGCTCTTAGTGGACTATCATGATGCATCTGTTCTGGGCACTGAAGTCAGGTGGGCAGCCTCATCCCTAGGGGAGGACCCACAGGCTATGGGAAGCTAATCTGGAAGTTCAACTTAAAGAACAATAGAAAGGAATATATAAAATGTAGCATGGAAATTACAATTTAGATTGAAAACACCAGGCAGGAGATGGGGCAAACTTCACAAACAGGAGGGGCTGCCACATGGATGCAGAAATGCCAAATTCTGGAATAAGTCCACTACTTCCAACTCAAAGTCCCTGGGACTCGCTGCAGGAGGACTGAGCACCCAGGATGCACTGAGAGAGCCCGTTTCACAGCCAGTGTACTTTTGAGGTGGCATATGAGCAGGAGGGCCCAGGGGTAGCTTACAGAAGGCCCTCCTAGCACTGGTTCCACATGTCTGTGCTGCCATGGTAACTGAGCTGAAGTACACACAAAAGGATCACAAAATTCAGGAACATGAAAGCAAATAGGAAATGTCGGCAATACTGAAAAGCTGTCCAGCCAGGCCCAGGCCCCACTGAGAGGAATGTTCAGGAGGAGAACCTGGGTCTCCAAACAAACCAGGCACGGTCTATGGAGCATACAAGTCAATGTCCCGAGTCACAACTTAAGAGAGACAACTTCATCTTGCCTACTAGGTATCATAGCTCAGTTTACTTAACGCTAGAAATTTTCAGAAAATTTGGGCGATATCAGCATATGGCAGAGCCTGGCTTATGATTCTACAGTGTCCCTCAAAGCCAGCCACAGGCCATAGAGTGATTAGTGACAGACAAGAGGGTCTCAACTAGCCTTCACTCTGGGACAGGCTCAGTATTTCTCTGTGTGGTTTTAGCTACACAGCATCAGACAAAGCAAGCCTCCTGACCAGCACAGGACCCAACAGAGAAGTTTCCCCATTACTAGGTACAGAGGGGGACTGATCATGAACAGTGCAAGGTGTCACCTGGGGGTGAGAAAAGCAGGGTCTTCACAGTCCAGCTCCCCATTACAGAGGGTCTCCGGGGACAGTTCTGCCTCACTGCCCTCACCATAATCTTCAAAATGTTCCTCACTGCCAATCACCATGACGACAGCTTGGCTGTGGGGGCCGGATCTACAAAAGACAGACAAGCAGTTCTGAGTCACAACGACAGGCACCTGATGGGATACATACTATTCGGCAAGCCATGAGCCTAAGCCCCATCACCACAGGAACCACACTGCTACAACAGAACAAAAGCAGACACAGGAGAAATCCATTTCCAAGAAGTAAGCTGCCACCTAAGCCATTCAATAACAGGTACGGAACATCACTTCAGAGGGGCTGCTCATCTGGGATACGGGAGACAGTAAGGTGACAGATCATGCTAAGAGCTGTCAGTAGAGTCAGACCTTCTGACTCGGACCACAGTGCTCGAACAGGGTTGTGGCTCTCAGTTTGACATCCATGAAACTCACATACATGGCCAGTCTTAGCAGCTGGACACCACATCAGTAAAAGGGTAGGATCTGGTGCTGTCACAGCTGTCCTTCTTACCTGTATATTCCTTATTTGGATCAGCTAAGGTGTAAAGAAATAGAACAACTTGCACTGGGTGATGGTGGTGCAAGCCTTTAATGCCAGCACTTGGGAGACAAAGGCAGGTAGATCTCTGTGAGTTCGAGGCCAGCCTAGTCTAGAAAGCAAGTTCCAGGGCACCCAGGGCTACACTGAGAAATCTTGTCTCAAAAAACAAAACAAACAAAAAAATATATAAAACAAGAAACTTCACAGATAAATAATTAAGTCTTTCGGTAACTTTTTTTTTTTAGTGCTGGGGCTGGAACCTAGGACTTGTGGACATTAAACAGTCAACCTGTTTGTTGTTATTATTGTTGCTTTGAGACAGGGTCTCACTATGTAGCTCTTGGTTGGCCTGCAACTCAAGATGTAACCCAGGCTGGCCTCAAACTCAAAGATCTACCTGCCTCAACATCCTGAGTGCTGGAATCAAACATGTATACCACCATACCTATCAATTTTTAAGTTTTAAATGATTTTTTTGTTTATTCTTTATTATGTCCATATGTGGTCAATGCAGAGAGTCACAAAGATATGTGAATATTATGTCCTCCAGCTCTGACCTGAAAATTGTGGTAAAGCACTAGGCATGGTGGCACAGTCCTTTAATCCCAGTATTTGGGAGGCAGAGGCAAGCAGATCTCTGTGAGTCCCAAGCAAGTCTGCATAGTGAATTTCATGACAGCCAGAGACACGTAGTGAGACCATGTTTAAAAGAATAATTTTGTCCTGTGGTGGTGATGTACACATTTAATCCCAGCACTTGGAAGAGAGATATAGGCAGATCTCTGAGTTCAAAGCCAACCTGATCTACAGAGCAAGTTCCAGGACAGCTAGTGCTACTCAGAGAAACCCTGTCTCGAAAAAACTAGTAGTAGTAGTGGTAGTGGTAGCAGTAGTAGTAATATTCTAACTGTGTGAATGGGTTGAGGTCATAGCTCAGTGCTTCTGAATATGAGCATTAGCTTCTGGGGCTGGAGAGATAGCTCAGAATACTGACTGTAATTCTCGAAGGGCCCACATGGCAGCTCACAATGTCTACAACTCTGGTTCCAGGGGATCCTGTACTCCCTGTAAGGCTTTGCAAGCACCTGGACTCACATGCACATACTGATGTGAGTTCACACATATGTGCATGCAAGCGCACACATGCACACACAATTTAAAATAAAAATTCTTTTTTAAAAAAGTGCTTGCGTAGCGCACACCAAGACTTGAATTTGATCACCAATACTGCATAAAACTGGTCATCATGGTACACACCTATAATTCCATCCCTCAAAAAAGATTAGAAACAGTATCATACTTGAACACATAGCAAGTTCAAGGCCAACCTAGGATATTTGAGACCTTATTTTAAAAAAAGAACTGTACTTACAAATGTCAGAAGACTAAGCTAAGGTTTATCTCTTATAATTTCTCTGTCTCAATAGCCAGTCATTAAGACATTAAGTCCAAGAGAGTTCTAGCAGGAGAAATATGGATCTCATAAGTGGATGTCAGCAGGATGGAAACCACACAGGTGCAACTCCACAGACAGCAGGATGCTGCAGATGGCTCAGACAGCACAAAATGGGGACCCCATAAGGACACGCACACGAATTCACACAGAGTACAGACCTGCCTGGGAGCAGCAGCAATGCCCCATGGTCAGGCTCCTCCATGGTGTCCAGGCACTCGGAGAGCACCCCTGAGCCACCAGCACTGTCTGCGTCCCCTTCAGGCTGCAGCTCGGGGTGCACCAGGGTGCTGGTGTCCTCATCTGTGAAGGTCTCACACTCACTGTAGGTGCTCTCTGACCCCATGTATGCACTGTCTGTCACCTCGTTGGCCTAGGAGAGAGAACCGACAGTTAGCCTGGGCAGCTATAGAGGCCACACTGCAGAAAGGATACGGCGGTAGCAAAACTAACAACCACGTCCCTAAACATCAACACTAGCTTATAAATCAGAACTCAGGGTGTGTGTGTGTGTGTGTGTGTGTGTGTGTGTGTGTGTGTGTGCAGACTAAAAGGGCTTCTCAGATGCCCTATGTGTTGTTCTGCAATTTAGCTGCACCCTCAGCCTCTTATTTTTAAAACGAAAGAAAAAAAAGGACAAAATTATACATAAAGGTGGACATGGTGGAGCCAGCCTGTACTCCTGGCACACAGAAGACAGGCTAGGAAGACTATGAGTTCAAGGCCATCCTGGGCTTAATAGAAAAATCTTGACCCAAAAACCAGAAGTGTAGTCATTCTGCAATCAGCTGAATAATCACACATCTAAAGATACCAAGCCTCCCGGAGCCACAGATGTTCCCAGCAGAACCACTTGTTTTGTGGCTTCCAGCATGTTACTTATAGTCAAGGAGCTAACATACAACAGTATAAGATTATGCCATTTAAGATTAATACTTTACCAGCTAGCAGGATGGATGGCTCAGTGAGGAAAGGCACCAGGCACCAAGCCTAATGATCTGAGTTCAATCCCCAAGACACACATGGTAGAAGGAAAACTGACTCTCACAAATTGTTCCCGACCTACATACACACAGTGTGGCACGCCCCCACCATAAACACATATAAAATTAGTAACATAAAAATGTGCTGGATGGTGGTAGTGCACGCCTTTAATCCCAGCGCTGAGGAGGCGAAGGCAGGCAGATCTACATAATCCAGCCTGGTTTAGAGTTCCAGGACAGCCAGGGCTACACAGAGAAACCCCCAAATACCCAAATAAATAAGCAAACAAACTCCAATAAAGATCAAATTAAGGCCAGGCAGTGGTGGTACACGCCTTTAATCCCAGCACTTGGGAGGCAGAGGCAGGTTGATTTCTGAGTTCGAGGCCAGCCTCGTCTACAGAGTGAGTTCCAGGACAGCCAGGGATACACAGAGAAACCCTGTCTTGAAAAAACAAAACAAAAACAAAACAAAAAGATCAAATTAAGATGTCACCAACAACAGCTATTTTACATGTGTAGACTACTGCTGTTTGGTTTTGTTCTGTTTGGTTTTGAAATAGGGTTTCTCTGTTAAGCCCTGGCTGTCCTAGAACTTGTTCTATAGACCCGGCTATCCTAGAACCCAGAAATCCACTTACCTCTGCTTCATGAATGCGGGGATTAAAGGCATGCACCACCATGTCCAGCCACGCTGCTGCTTTGAAATGTGAAGTCAAGGGCTAACCTCTACTGCTTATTGATGAGTCATCTAGCCAACTTTTATAGTTCAATGTCTGTTTTCCCAAACATAATTCTATTTTCCCCTTTTAGACACAGCACCCAGCACAGGGCCCAAATTATGACAGGCAGTCAGAACTGAAATAATACTAATGAGCTTAAAAGTAAAGAAAGATGAAAGATGATGGTTTCTACTTATAATTTCAATTTTAATTGCAATGAATTTGCAAGTTAGGATAAGCCTGTCACTTCATATTCAGAAGATTCTGAGGTTAAAACATTGTAAACAGGATTTCAGAAAACTTGCAGTTCTAGCAGGAAAAAGATGCCCTTTGTCCCCGAGGTCTAGTGTTCCGAGGAGTGTGGGGCCAACAGCATCCACCTGAGGCTGTGACCTCCGGGAAGACCTGGACTTCTAGGCTGATGGGAAGTCAGCTCTAATCTTGACCACCACTAACAGCATGTGACCTCAGACACATGACTCATACCTGGAGCTTCAATCAAAAAGGGAGCTAAAAATACTCATCATGAGGATCCCAGTGGATAGACGGGTCATCTTCACCATTCCTTCTCAGAGCAAGGAAAAAGCAAGACTGCAGAATACCTAAGACTCCAAAGGATACAGATCTATCAGTATTAAAAAAGCAGCCAAGCTAAAATCTAACCAAAGCCAGTCAATGGTGGTACACACATTTAATTTCAGCACTTGGGAAACAGAGACAGGCAGTCTCTCTGAGTTCAAGTCCAGCCTGGGCTACATAATTAGCTCCATGCTGCCACAAGGTGATATAGTGAGACCCTGTGTTTACAAGAAAGTGACCTCTGCGGTCCAGTTCTGTTTTGCCCATCCTAAGCCGCTCTATCCAGAATGAGGCAGGGTAGGATTCCATCCTGGAAAAGCCAGTTGAGAGAGACTAGAACAGCAGGCAGGCACCGGCATCTGTCAATAGTCTGGCATCAACAGGAGATGATAGACAAACTGGACACAAGCCCTAGTACAGGCTCCGATGGTCCATGAGTGGAGGCCCCTAGTCATTTACCCAGGCACTAAATGAACAAACAAGCAAGCAAACAGAAAAACATGGTTTTTTAGTAGTAAGCAAAAACTTGTACAAGAATATTGTAGAATGCTGCCCCTGCTCCACAAGCATGGCCCCGTAAGAGTCCCTGCCTAGCACCAAGATGTGGCCCCTACAGTACAGGAGCTTGCAAAACCCATGAGCTCCAACCTTTGAGCTGGACAAGGTCCCAGCACTGACCTGGCAGGACCTTCCAAAGACCTAAGAATAGGTTTCTGATTGTAATAGAATATGAACCTTAAAGTAGCTTTTAAAAACTTTAGACTCACACTTTTGTTTTTTGTGTATGTTTTGCCTTCACGTATACATGTGCACAACATGTATGCTTGTTGGTTCTCCCAGAGCTGGGTTTGTGGATGGTTGTAATCCCCCATCCGAGTCCTGGGAATTGAACCCAGATCCTTTACAACAGCAACAAGTTCTCCTAACCACTGAGCCACTGGCTCCAACTTGAGGAAACTGGTTTTTTGTTTGTTTTGTTTTTTGAGACAGGGTTTCTCTGTGTAGCCCTGGTTGTCCTGGAACTCACTCTGTAGACCAGGCTGGCAGAGATCTGCTTGCTTCCTCTATGCTGGGATTAAAGGTGTACATGACCACTCCCAATTTGAGGTAGCTTTTTAAAAAGCCAACCCATAGTGGGGTTTTCTGCAGATTTTTTTGTCTCATATAGTTTCTGTTTGTACATTTTTTTTTATCTTACTGGCCTTTTGTTTGTATATTATGGTTTCTGATTTTGTGTTTTTATGGGTATTGTTTCGTCTATATATGTGTGTGTCTCTCTGTGTGTATGTGTGTGTATTTCTTGGGCTTTTTTATATTTTTATTTTTAATTTGCTTTTCTAAAACAAGAGAGAGACAAAAAGAAGGTATGAAGTTGGATGGGTAGGGAAGTAAAGAGAATCTGGGAGGAGATATGGAAGGAGAAACCAGAATCAGAATATATTGTATGAATTCAGCTAAAAAATAAAAATGTCAATAGGCAATGGTGACATACACCTTTAATCCCAGCACTCAAGAGGCAGAGGCAGGAGGATCTCATGAGTTCCAGACCAGCCTGGTCTAAAGAGTGAGTTCTAGGATAGCCTTTGCTATACAAAGAAACACTGTCTCCAAAACAAAAAACAAAAAACAACAACAAAAAAAATGATAACAAAAACCCAGGACCAACAAGATGGCTCAGATCCTGGAGTACAGCAGTACACGCTTTTAGTCCCACACTGGTGAGGCTGACAGGCAGGTCTCTGAGCTCTAGCACCAGAGGAGACTACAGAGTAAGACGCTGTCTCAAAACAAAAGCAGAAAACAGATGGTTCATCTCATAAAAGCACCTCCCATCAATCAAGACCTACTGGAGTTTGGTCCCCAGGACCCAAATGGTGGACGACGAGAAAGGACACTCAAAAGCTGTGACCTCCACAACTGTGCTGTAGAGCATGTACCTTGCCTCTCCACTGATGTTGTCTTTTTTTTTTTTTTTTTTTTTTTTAGGGTGGTGGTTCGAGACAAGGTTTCTCTGTGTAATCTCAGCTATCCTAGAACTAGCTCTGTAGACCTGGCTGGCCTCAAACTCACAGAGATCCCCTGCCTCTGTCTCCCGAGTGCTGGGATTAAAGGTTTGCCACCACCGCCTGGCAAATATAGTAACTTTTTTTAAAAGCCTACTAGTACATATGCCAGGTCCTCACTGCTGCCCCCTGGTCACGTACACCCTGGGTTTCCAGCATAGCTGGGACACTTGTAACAACACGTGTAACAAGTTCTCAGAGCAGTTAGCACCTTTCCTTCTGGGAAGGAACAGCAGCCTGAGGCTAGAGCCTATGCATTTCATGGAGTTCCTATGATGCTCAGGGCGGTGTTCCTGGAAGCAGACCAAGGACAGCACCTTCCATGGAGCTTGGGCAGTTCTCAGGACAGAGTTACTCTACCAACACAAGGGCAAAGAGGCAAATGTCCACATCTCCATCTGTCCCACAGATCCTGGAGGGAGGCTGCCCTCTCAACCCATTTCTAAAGTAGTCATCCCTTCTGCACCGCTGTGGAGTAACTGAACAACCCCAGTCACAAAGAAGGTGACATGATTGCATGTGTACTTTCATTTACTTCAAAGTAGCAAAGGTCAGAAGATCCCATAACCGAGCACTGCAAAACAGTACTCAGGCGCCTCTGTGGGATGGAGGCCACAAACATGAAGCCCCAGAGTGCTCACTAATATCCCACCAGAGGTAAACCAGCCACAAAGAGACTGAGAGGAAGGCATTGTGAGAACAGGTGCTCAGCTCGGATCCTGCCCTGTGCCAGGTCCTGAGACTCAGGTCTTCCGTTAGCTGCTATTGTGCAAGGGGCCCTGTATAGGTGCAAATGAGCTAACTAGCAAATCTGTTTTTCTAAGACCCTTCAAAACAGGCAAAAACAAAACAAAACAAAACACCCACTACTGCAGTTGACAACAGACATTGCAAACACAGCACACAGCATCATCACTGAGCTACATCTACCAGCCAGTTAGGACCTAGCTTTGCCGAGAAGCTAACAACTCTGTATTATCAACTCCTAAATTATCACTAAAGTAAAGATGAACTCCCATTAAAGTCAAGGTGCCTTAAAACACTTTCTAGTATGTCATTACACTCACGAGTCACCAGATTGTCCACATCACAAGAGACAGATGAGATCCTTGTTCAGGCTGCTACATATGGCTAACACTGTCCCACAGTTCCCAGAGTCCAAGCTATGGTTCCTCCTTCCACAAGCCATTCTGTTCACAGAAACAGAATTCAGGCACAGCGCAGTCTCAGATCTCTTCTTACCCTCAGGTGATGGCCAGACACCTTCACGGGCCTGCTTCTGAGGGCAGACTCTGGGAAGGGTGTGTTTCTGGAGACGATCTCATCATTCATCCCTGCTCACCAAGTCACTCCTCATTGACTGTCACCTTCCTGTTTGTCAGCCATGCTGGTGTTCCTGTAAAATCCATGTGCCCATCTGAAGGCACATCACCACCTCAGACAAAGTTTAACCTGCTCCCAGACACGCTCTATTAAGCCTGCTGCTGCTGTCCAGGTGGGGAGAGGCAAAGTCCAGGAAGAGTCCTTGCTGGCCTTAACAAACAGGCAGGGCACAAAAGACGGCAACTTTGTTGTACACTTTAACCTTCCTGATAACAGTTTACAAAGACACATTCTCATCATCTCATTAACTGGTCTCTTCCCCAGCTCCTGATAGTAGGACAGGAGGGAGGCACAAAGAAAGCACAGGCAGGACAATTCTGGGACACTCTTATCATCCTGGTCCTGCCTGTTCTCAGGGTGACTTCCCCGCTGCCCTCCCAGCAATCCTGATAAGTGGGTTCTACCCACTGTGGCCTATCCTCCCTCTGCCAGCTCGGCTTTCTTCTCATGATCATTCCTACAAACCTTAGCTCTCAACTCTTCCCCACGGCCCTTGGGACTTTCAGCAACATTCTCCCGTTTCAAAGCTAAAAGCCCAAGGGGTCTCTGGGAAAGTGCTACTAGGAGCCAAGCCAGCTACAGGAGGCCCTAACAGGGACTACAAGTAATGACTTCTGCCTACATGGACACATCAATGTCTACCCAAGTCACAGCCTTAACAGGAACGATTTTCAGCAAAACAGTAAAATGCTAATCCTCTCTAAGTACCAGTGAAGATCCAAATTTGGCATCTGGATTTGGCATGTAGGTTCTCTACTTTAAAAAATGCTAGAGCCAGGCGGTGCTGGCGCATGCCATTAGTCCTAGCACTTGGGAGGCGGAGACAGGCAGATTTCTAAATTGGAGCCCAGCCTGGTCTCCAGATCTGGATTCCAGGACAGCCAGGACTATACAAAGAAACCTTGTCTCAGAAAAAAAAAAAAAAGTTGGAAGCCAGGATCTCAGTGCTTGGGAAGCAGAGGTAGATGGGATCTCTGTGAGTTCAAGGCCACTCTGGTCTACATAGCAAGTTCTAGGACACTGAGGGCTATATAGAGAGACCCTGTGTCAGAATACATACAAACCGAGGCCAGGCAGTGGTGGCGCACACCTTTAATCCCAGTACTTGAGAGGCAGAGGCAGGCGGATCTCTGAGTTCGAGAGTTCGAGGCTAGCCTGGTCTACAGAGTGAGTTCTGGGACAGCCAGGGCTACACAGAGAGAAACCCTGTCTCGAAAAAAAAAAAAAAAAAGAATACATACAAACCAACATGTTTTTGATTCCTTGTTGGTTGGCTGAGACAGGGTCTCACTATGTAGCTCTGGCTGTCCTGGAACTCACTGCCTTCAAAATCACAGAGATGTACTTGACTCTTGCCTCCCAAGTGCTAGGAAAGAGAGTGAGCCACCATGTCTGCTAACATCTTTTGTTAAAGATATGGTATTATATAGTCCAGGCTGGTCTATATATCTCAGGGTGTATCTCAGAGTGTCACCAAAGAGTACCTGAATTTCTGATCCTCTTGTTTCCACCTCCCAAAAACTGGGAAGGCAGCCTGTACCATGATGTCTAGCTATTTTATTTTAAAGAACAATCTCGCTGAACGCTGAATATATGTTCATAGCATATCTAGTTCTAAAAACTGCACCTGCAAATCTGAGAAGCAAGTCACGGAAGAACCATAAGCACCACTGAGAAGAGCAGGTCTGAGGGGCATCCTGAGAATCAGCAAAATCAGAAAGACAACTCTGAAAAACCAGGGGCAGACAGGGGCCTGTGGGCCTGGTAGAGCACAGGGAACTTCCTGAGTGGGAAACTATAGTGTGTGATACTATCCCAGAGACACAACTCCATGTATACACTGTAAACGTTGGTCAGCACTGAAGTATCAGCTGTGCCCCACCATACTAATGGGAATGCTATGGTAAGGCATCATGCAGATATCCCCTGCACAGCTTGATCCATGTGCTTAAAATTCAAACCTTCAAAAAAAAAATCTTCCCATTTTTTTAAGAGTAAACAAAAACTTAAAAATGTTTCTCGCATCTAAAATAGAAATCAGCGTGCTGAGACAGATGGTTCAGTGGTTAAGGGTGCTTACTGCTCTTCCACACAACCCAGTGTTGAGTCTCAGCACCCACAGGGCATGGCTCACAACTTCCTGTAACTCCAGCTCCAGGGAGCAGAAGCCTTGGGCCTCCACATTCATATGGACACACAGACACACGTAATTAAAAATAAGCCTTTAAAAGAGAAATTAGGATTAGGACTAAAAAACCTTCATTAGCCCTCAAAAGGAAGCTACTTAGACATTACAGGGTCCCAGCCCCTTGTGTGACCAAGGAGACAAGGTTCTGAAAACTTGCTACAAGGAGCCTTAGATCTCACCAGCCTATAGCACTCAGATGTCTGAAAGGCTGGCATCTGCCATTTCTACCAGTATACCAAGGGCTCAGGTGTAATTCCATGTTTTCGAGATTGGTCTCACTTGCATTGCCGGGCTAGCTGGGATCTTCTGGGCCCAAGGGCCCAAGGATCCTGTCTCTAAGCCACCCTGAGCACCAGGACATCACCTCCATGTATTTTGAATAGAAATCCCTGTAGACAGTCACATGACCCCAGATTCAGCTCTCTCTAGTCTGCTAGGTAGTTACAGTAGTCTGCCTTCCTTGGCTGTAACTTTGTCCCCAGTAGGAGACAAGGAACCCACAGTTACAGGACACATCACACAGCAGAACTCTGGTTTTCCCCGGAAGTAGACAGTGAGGGATACAGGGCAGGAGGCAGGTTAGTCAGTGTTCCCAAACATAGACAATTATTGTTACGTTCGCTAAGGGAAACCTTTCAACTTCTTTGGCTATGCCTGTGCCTAGTAGAATGTGACACGGCAAGGACACCACAGAGCCTAACTGCCCACAAACCTTTATTCCACAACGGGCCCATGGGATGACTTTGAACAAGTAGAGTTTGAACCCAACCAGGTCAGTGAGAATAGTTTGTGGTTTCTGCCATAGCCTAGATTCCTCAGAGCCCACCCCCCATGTGCACAGGGCATAGCGCTCTGTGAAGGCAGCTGTGGCAGCTCCAGAAGCAGGAGCTATGGCACAGGGGAGGGAGAATTGGGGTTCATGTGAGGAGAGCACTTGCCTCATAGGTGACAAAGTCATCAAACTCATCGGCACAGGCAGGGGGCTCTTCATCTTGGACAGGCTCCACATTGTACAGCTGGCCATCAGGATCTGTGGAGAGAAGACCCGGCCTCAGCAGGCCACTCAGTGCTGTCCATAAAGTCCAAGGTAAAGGTCAGAGTGTGAAGCAAGGAGTCCTAAGGAAGGCTGCTTCTAGGGCTGAGAGGCCATGATGCACATGGAGGAGAGTCACTGCTACAGAAGGGAGTGAGTGTCCCTCAAGCAGGGGACCCCAGGGAAGGCAGGGGTGGGGTGGGGTGGGGGGATGGGAATGAAAGCAGATGGTGAGAAGCTGGTGTGGTTTTTTTTTCTTTAAAGAATCAGACAACATTATAAGGAAAAGTGCAAGATACCAAATTTTACAAAAGCATACAGCCTTGAGAAGGGCTCCATACAAAGTGGACCAACACTACCAATGTGTTGTCTGTGGGGCACTGAGCAGTATCGTGCCCAGGCATGGCACTCGGTGGCTTTATGTTCCTCTGGTTAACTCTCTTATATAAGAAAATGTGGGTCTGGACCAGCTAGAAAAGTTCAATGGACAAAGGTGCTTGCCACCATGTCTGACACGCTGAGTTTAATTCCTGGAACCCACACTGTCAAAGTACAAAACCAAGTCTCAGATGTTTTCTGACTTCTACATGCATGCCTGACACACATGTCCACACATATGTATACATGCTGATTCCCAATAAATAGAAAAGTGAAAATATTTTACAATATGAGGTTTGTTTTAAGGATTTTTAATTGCCTTTATTTGTGAGACAGGGTCTATGTAGCTCTGGATGCCTGGGAACTCACTGCATAGACCAGGTTGGCCTGGAACTCAGAGATTCATCCACCTACCTCTGCCTCCTGATTGCTGGAATTGAGTGTGTAGGATACCATACCTGACCTATTTTTATTATTTATGTGCATGTGTGTATGTGTGCCCACAGAGGCCAGAAGAGGTGATTAGATTTCCCCAAAGATAAGAGTTACAGGCAGTTGTGAGTCACTTGAAATGGATGCTGGGAACTGAACTTGGACCCTCTAGATGAATGGCAAGTGTTCTTGACTGATGAGCTGCTTCTCTGGCCCCCAGGAGCTATTGTCATTGTTTTTTTTGTTTGTCTCCAAGATGAAGTCTTATTATATATATATAGCCCAGGCTGTCCCAAAAGTTGCTATAGAGACCAGGCTGGCTTTGAACTCACAGAGATCTTGCTTGCCTCAGCCTCCAGAGGGCTTTGATGAAGGATGTGCTCCAGAAAGCAAATTTTTTTTTTTTTTTTTGGTTTTTTCGAGACAGGGTTTCTCTGTGTAGCCCTGGCTGTCCTGGAACTCACTCTGTAGACTAGGTTGGCCTCGAACTCAGAAATCCGCCTGCCCCTGCCTCCCAAGTGCTGGGATTAAAGGTGTGCGCCACCACTGCCCGGCTTATTTTCATTTTTTAATAAGATAAAATTTTAAAAGATTTATTACTTTTTTATTATTTTAATTGCATGGATGTTTGCCTACATGTATGTATATGAACACCACATATATCCCTGGTGCCTTCAGAAGTCAGGAGGGCATCAGATCCTCTGGAACTGGAGCTACAGACAGCTATGAGCGTCCATGTAGGTACTGGGAACTGAATCCAGACCCTCTCCAAGAGCAGCTAGTCTCTTAGATGTTAAGACATCTCTCCAGCATCTAAGAAATGAAATTTTAAAGAGCACCAACTTCCTCCCTCCATCTCAGAGACATTTTCTAACTGCTTCAACTGTGGAACACCTGCCTTTCCCTCTGTAGAAAGAGGCAGCAATATTCATGGTCTCCGAGACACTCAGAGGTACCAAGCAGGGCAAGGGGGACAGAGGATATGGATGCCAATGTCCCATTACTGTGTAATTTCTTACATGGAGTGCGCTGACTTACAGCTCGGTTACCTTTCAAAACCTCTAACACAGTCAATCTTACATCAGCCCTCAGGCTGAGGAGACAGCACAATTGATCCAGGTGCTTGCTGTACAGCACGAGGATTTGAGTTTATACAGATCTCCAGAATCTCCATAAAACCAGGTGTGGTACCACACATCTGTAACCCCAGCTCTCCAATGGTAGGATGCAGGATGGACAAGGGAGAATCCTACAAGGCTTGTGGGCTAACTAACCTGGTGCACACAGCAGAACAACACGGAACCATGTCTCAAACAAGGCAGAAGGTAAGACCTTACCCGAGGTTGTCCTCTGGATTTCTTACACACACCTACACATACATAAACACACAAATTTTAAAAAATAGCAATTTTAAAAAAAATCATAATTCAATTTTTTTCCTTTTTTTTTCTTTTTGAGGTAAAGTCCCCTCCAACAAGGCTGGCTTTAAACCAGCCATGTAGCCTCCTGTGTCCATCCTCAAGAACTCAGATTACAGGTATGAACCACACCTAATTTATACAGTCATATATCAAGGACCAAGTGAAACCAACAGCAACCTTCCCCAGACCCTCCTGGAAGAAACGCTTGGGAATGGTCAGCACTGGCTTCCTATAAATGGGCCACAAGAGACCAGAGAAGGTTCATGCTTTGATCTACACCAAGAAAGAAAAATACAATCATAAAATCCCAGCAAGCTCTGAGAGTTGGCCACTAACAGACCTGGGTAACTGAGGGCAGGATACACTGGAGAAGCAGCAGTGAGAGCCCAAGGACCGCATCACAAAGCAGTCAGACACTGTGCAGATGTGAATGAGGGCAGTACCCAAGGATGCTCATGCTGTCAAACACTGCCCCAAGCATAACAACCACTATACTCTCAATCAGAACAGCTACGGTTACTCTCAAGAGACCCCTCATAGGAGATGGGAAGGTCCTCTGTCCCTCACCTGAGATTCTAGTCACATCAATGCATACAGTAACTACATACTTCTGTGCTTTTAAGAATTGTTGGGGCTGGGCATGGTAGTGTATGCCTATAATCCTAGACCTCAGGAATCAGATGTAAGTGGATCTCTGTGATCCTGGATAGTGAGTTCCAGAACAGTCAGGGAGACACAAAGAGACCCTGACTTAAAAAAACAAATGTAGAGTTGAGGGTACATAAAAAGACCCTGCCTCAAAAAAATGTGGGTTTGGGGGCTAGAGAGATGTCTCAGCAGTTAAGACTCACTAGTAGTACTTCCAGAGGAACCAAGTTCAATTCCCAGCATTCACACTGTATCTGACAAACATCTGTGCCCTCTTCTGGCTACCAGGTTTATATGTGGCGCACGTGTGCTCGGACACACACAAACACACACACATACACCACAAAATTTTTATAGTTTAATAAGAATCACAGTCTTTTAAAAAATACTATTGTCTGCCAAGGTGGTACATGCCTTTAATCCCAGCCCTTGGGAGGCAGACGCAGGATGATCTCTGGGTTTGAAGCCAACCTGATCTATAGAGTGAATTCCAAGACAGCCAGGGCTACACAGAAAAACCCTGTCTTGAAAACAAAAGAAAATTTTAAAAATTGTTTTTGCTTCTTCTTTTTAATTTTGTTTTTATTCAAAAAATTATTTGTATCTATGGCTGGGCATGTACATAGAAGTACAGGTGTCTGTGGTGTTGGGGCACCCTGTGTAAAAATGTGTCACTGTCCTTCCTCTCCTACTTAAGGCATTCTATGGCTTTAATAAAAAAAAATCTGATGGCCAAGTAGCTGGGCAGGAAGTGGAAGATGGGACTTCCTGGGAGGAAGCAAGGAACCCTGGGAAGAAGGAGAAAGCCTATCGTCAGAAGACATGAGAGGAGAGAGAGCTGATCACAGGTTTAAAAGGTATAGCTAGCCACATGGCTGGATGGGGCTAGGTGTATGGGTTAACTTAGACAAGCTATTGAAAGCTTGCCCAGCTAATGTCTAAGGCTTTAAGACATTTAAAGGTCTCTGTGTAGTTATTTGGGGGAAAGCTGGTTAAGGAATAAATGCTGTTGTATTAATTACCAACATTAATTAATATATACAGAACATAATAATCTTTTCGTGTACAATTGGCACCCAATGTGGGACCATAGGAACCCAAGCTTACAGCCTGAAAAGGCCTATGGGAAAAGGTGGGGTTGGGGGACCAGAGTAGTTGGACAAGGGGCCTGGTCTATTTAAAAAGAACGAAAGCAGACACAAGTCTGAGGGCACAATACCTATCATTTCTCCCAAGCACAACATGATGAAAAGCATGCTAGAGAGACCTAAGCCTGAAGCCGCAGCCTGAAGCAGCACAGAACCAGAAGCATCGTGGGTTAGAAAGGCCTGGCCAGGGTTAGCAGAAGGCTGAGCCACAGGGGCAACCTTCAGGACTGAGCTCGGGGGCAAAGCTGGCCATCTTTGCCTGGTAGGGCATTAAGTTTACAACTGGTAAATTCAAGTCCTTAAAGAGAGAATTAGAAATTAAAGGGAAAAATAGTTTCCATGTTAAAAGAACATGGAACAGTACAGCAGAAGTCGCTTGGGTCTTGTATAGGTTTGCTTTACCTGTGGTCATCGTGGAGCTAGTTATAATATATTCACCAATGCTCACTGTTTTCTGAGCCCTCTCTAAGGAAGTTCAGAATAAAGCAGACCTAGGTAAGGAGGGAGCTGAGTGATGGAATGTTAAATTCCAAACAATAAAAATAAAGGAAGGAAAAAAAGGCTCTTCCTGATAGAAAAAAGGAAAGTGATGGCAGCTGGAACTCAGAGCTCTCTGGCTGTGAGATGTCAGCTCTTTCTGCTAAGGGCCGGCCAGTACAGTGCAGCAATACCTGACTTCCAAGGACTAATAGGCAAGAATTCACTGCTGCAGCATAAGATAACACACTGGCTCCGAAGTGTAGTGTCATGCTTCTTTGCTTGATTTTTGTTTGAATGTTTTGTTTTTACCTGATAGTAGAAAATACAAAGGGTTATTTTTATTGTTTAGCATTACTAAAAAAAATAGGAAATTTTTAAAGGTTTTAAGTAAATTCAGAATGTCTCTACAGTTCAAATGTGTTGCTTTCTAAATTAAAGAGTTAACAATGATTTGGAATTGAGGTGAAATATTTGAGCAGGGCAGTGGTGGCACACGCCTTTAATCCCAGCACAGTGGAGGCAGAGACAGGCAGATCTCTGTATTCTAGGCCAACATGTTCTACACTATGAATTCAGGGCGGGACCCCTGCTGATAAGATAAAGTCACTTGTAAACATCCAAGATGACAACACTTTTTCCTTAAAGGTACTATTTTTGCTTATTAATAAATAATATGACCTTAATAAGATATATAAAGAGGAAGGGAAATATAGGTGCACTTACCCACATAATTATAATTTCACTGTGGGGTCTGGAAGGGGCACTGGAGCCCTTGGGGTAGAGTTAGAGGCAGTCATAAACTGCCTGTCATGGGTGCAAAGACCCAAACTTGAGCCACCTCTCCAGCCCCCTCTTTATATATGTAAATATATAAATATATTTTTAATTACTTATTTTTTGTGTGTGAGTGTTTGCATGCATGTATGTTGGCATGCATCACTTGTGTGCCTGGTGCCCACAGAGGCCAGAAGAGGATGTTAGATCCTCTAGGTCTGGAGTTACAGATGGTCATGAGCTGCCATATGGGTGCTGAGAACCGAACCCAGGTCTACTAGACAAGTAGGCAGTGCTCTTAACGTCTGAAACATCTTTCTGGCCCCTCTTTTTTACTTTGAGACAGGGTGTCACTAAGTTGCCCAGGCAGGCCTTAAGCTTGAGATCTTCCTACCTATGTCTCTTTATGTGGAATTTTTTTTGTTTTGAGACAAGGAATCAGTATGTAGCCCTGGCTGCCTTAGAACTTGTTATATAGACCAGGCTAACCTTGAACTCAGAGATCCATCTGTCTGTGCCTCCTGAGTGTTGGGATTGAAGGTGTGCACACCACCACAGCTAGCTATTAAGTGGAAACTTTTAATGTGCATTTATCTTGTCTTTCCAGAGGTAGGGGCACAAGAACCAGAGCCCTGGCCTATTTGTAACAGTTCCCTGTCTCATTCTATTCCTGGAACAGTGCTTGTGGCTGTGACAGCAGGCGTCTTGTGCTTCCCTGCAAACTGGGTCAATATATTGTGTGGTTTACTATGCTGCTCCTTCATGTAGAGTGAGGCTGACAGGCAATACAGGCTGTCCATAGCTGCACCAGTACATTACAGGAAGACCTGAAGTGAACTTCACTGGCAATGCATGACTTCTCTCTTCTAAGTGCTGTGAAATGATTCAAAGCCATCTCTGACTTCACCTCTCATTCTAGTCTCTCACTGTGTCTTCCTAATCACATGTAAATGAAACCCCAACAGTACAGAAGCAGAAAAACACAGCCACAGCCCTAATCAGACACACTGCCAAGTTCCCCCAGTGTTCTGGCAGAATGGCCGAGGCAGGGGACTGTTTCACTGAGCACTCTTCATGGCCTAGGCTGGGGTAGAATCATAACGCTCATTCTGTCACAGAAAAGGCCAAGTCCTCCCACTATACCACTGGACAGAGGGTATTACCACTGCTCACTCCTTTACCTTCTGACTCCAGCTTCCCTATAGCTACAAATACACCACGCACAGCCCCCCATAAGACACCCCCTGCCTGGTGCCACCTCCACAGTTCCCAGTCTCCCACCTTATCATCTGTCTGTTTCCCACTAGAAAGCCAGCACCAAAGGCAAAGGATTCTGTTCTAGTCTCCAAACACTTCTCACAAGGTGACCTCATTTAACCTTATCTCTGCAACTCCCTACAGTTCAACTCCAGTAAGGACCCTACCAAGAAGGCCCAGTCCATCCTCCAGGTCCAGGGTCTGATCTATACAAGGTGAAGTCAAAGCAATGTCTCCCCAACATGGTATCAGGCTGAGACCCTACATCATCCTAAGTACTTCTAAAAACCAGCTAGGAGATTTACATTCCTAACTAAATCAAGGTAAAAATATTAATGAAAAAAGAATACAAAAATGATGAAATTAAAAATGAACCCCAGGCCAGGAGTAGTGGTGCATCCCAGCTTAGAGGTGTGGGATACAGAGACAGGGATATCTCTGAGCTTAAGGCCAGCTTGGTCTACAAATCGAGATCCAGGGCAGCCAGGGCTAAACAGAGAAACCCTATCTTGAAATAAAATAAACCAGTTCTGCGTGCTGGGATTACACATCTACCCACTACTTCAGAGACTGTATTACTCCCTACAATTGTACCTTATCTATCTGCCACACCTCTACAAAGACAGGTATAAACCCAGGTGCCAAACCTGTCGCCCACCTCTTGGAGGCTGAAGTAAATTGCTGTGAGTTCATAGTCACTATGGGCTACACAGTGAATAACCGTGCTAGACAAGGCCGCATAGGCAGTCCCTGTCTCAAACAAAACAGCCTAGCCGTGAATGGTAATGCTCACCTGTAACTCTAACACTTGGCAGAGAGAGACAGAAAAGATTCAAAGCGCAGGGCCATGCTACATAGTCAATCTGGGCTACATGAGTTAGTCTCAAAACCCAACTTAGGGTGGGGCCTAGTGGTGCACACATTTAATTCTAGCACTCAGGAAGAAGAGGCAGGTAGATTTCCATGAATTCAACATCTCCGAAAACAACAACAACAACAAAAAATTGAAAAGGAAAGCAAATCAATAACAAAACAGAGCCCTAGGAAAACGGCCAGAAGAGCAGCAGCAGGGTGGACAGGGCTTGGGTGTAACTGGACAGGACGGCTCCTCAAAGAGGAAGGCAGAAGAAGAGTGGACTGTGAAGAGACAGAAGTCAGCAGCTCACGGAGACCAGTGTGTCCCCTTCTCAGGCAGAGGCCAAGAAGCACCTCCTCTGCGGAAAGAACAAGGGACTATAGAGGCTATAGGATCAACCCTTGAGGGCAAAGGGACAATAAGTTCATGACTGAGTCCCATCTGGCAAACTGAAGTAGCACTGAGGTCTCAGACAACTGTTGGTGCCACCAGAGATGAAAAACATCTACCTGCTCCCTCAGTCACTAAACTAAGACCCAGGCCACTCAGAAGACAGCCGTGGTCACCAGCTAGCAAGCTCTCCTACAGACAGATAAACTCTGACCCTAAGGAGCACAGAAGTCCAGAAAATGGGGGCAGGGACCTTCCAAGTCAAGATGCAAGGACAGCCCACAGCAGAGAGCTTACCATCTCACATTAGTTGGGGTCCAGCAGAATACACTAACTAGCAGCCATGGAGAAATCATCTCACACAGACATCCCTATAGATTCTTCTTACCTAGCCACAGCTCTTGCTGCGATTCCTCCCAGCCTGACGGGGTCTGTGCCGTCAACTACCCAAGTCTGAGGAAACCAACAAACTCTCCCTGGTTCATCAGGAAGGGTACTGAGAGCACCCTGTGGCTAGCGAGTAAAAACAAACCTCCCTCCTACCTGTGGACAGGACCCTGGGATACTGCTTAGATGATGCAAAGCCAGCTTCACTGCCTATCATGCATAGAGCAGGTAATCAGCCCAGTGTTCTGCACCTCTGTGGTTCCAAAGGAAAATGGGACGTTATCTATGATATCTGTAATGAGATGGGCAGTCATGACAAAGAATTGCCCACTTTGAAAAAAGCATTCAGAGTGACAGTTGTTTCATGTTTTGTGTGAATGTATCACATGTGCCAGATGATCTGTGTGAAAGGCTGCTAGTGACAGGCAGTCTAGTCACACTTGCCTGTAAGCCTGCCGTCTTGTGTCCCATCACATCTCCAAATACACTTCCCATGAGCTTCAGGGTTTGGAGGTGGAGTAGATCTTTGAGGCAGAGTCACACACTGAAACCCATTATGAAGAACCCACTGTATAAATCAAGCTCTTGGCAATCCTCCTGCCTCAGCCTCCCAAGTACTCAGACACATGTAACTGCTACCATTCCAGGTTTAATGCCAAGATTTTAAAATATACTTAAACATCAAGATATCACTGATGGGCAGAGAATGATGAAGGGACTCCAAGGGGGTCTGAGGTCCTCTTCCCGCCTCCATGGGTCCCTGAAATCACAGGCACATACTCATATACATATAAATACATACAACTGAAAAAAACCTAACTACTTGCAATCTATCAATTACAGATCAAGCTAATAGTCGGTCAAAGGGCTCAGCCTGCCGATACTCAGTCTGGGGACTGGGCATTTCTCCTGGCTGTTCTCTATCTCATCCCTCAGGAAACTCACCTCATTCCCTGCCAAGGCCTTGCTCAGCTCTGCTCACTCACTTGCCTACCTCTCCGGAAGTCCTTCACTGGACCAGTGCTATGTGTGGCCCTCCTTCTTGGTCCAGTCCCCCAACACACAGACTGGCTCTCTGTTCCCCAGTCACCATGCTTTCTTTCCCTTCTTCCTCCTGCTCCATCCTAGAAAAGGTTGGCCCCCACAGCAGTCTCAGCTCCTGTCTTCTGCCTAGACAACAGAGGTACCTTGTCATCTGTCTTCTTGTCACCATGCACTGGTCTCACTTTGATGCTAGCTCACAATATTACCTCTAGAGGCTGGTGTCCACAACAGACTTATGAGTGAGAAACAGAAACACATGTGACAAAATACACCAACTTCTCTAGAACTTGACTAGAGGACTTGATATCCTAGAAACTCAGTCCTTAGTGACACTGTCAGTAATAATCTGTGGTGTGATAGGTAAGACATGGTGAGAGCTGAAATCCATGGGCATCTTCAAGGCCCATCTCACCTGGTGACTCCCAGCCAAGACTTGATGTGTGTGGGGAGGAAAAAGCCTGAAGCTAACACTCCATTACTGCCAACCCCAGCTCCACAAGTAGTACATGGGCTAACTGGTGACTGTCCAATGGCATGTCCACTGTGAAGATGCTAAATTTATACCCAGCATAGGGACAACCACCAGAGCCTAGGCATATCTACACAAGCTCGTACACAGGCCTTCTTCAAAGCTCTACTCAGACATCCCCAAAGTGAGATGAACATAACAATACGTCACCATTCCATAGTCTGAAAATAGTCACAGCCACATGCAAACCACATGGTTGAATCAAGAGGCGTGCTGAGGGAAAGGAATCAGATATATATAGGACACATTCACATGAAAACTGAGGAATTAATGTACAGTGAAAGAAAACAGCCCAGGGTTGATACAAAGATGGGAGGGACTTGCCGTGAGGGTCTCATCGGAGATTTGAGAATCAAGCTCAGGAGTCTGACACAACTGAAACTGCCACACACAAGATTCGCATGTTTCATAATGCTACATTTTGCTTTCAAAAGAAAAAGCTTCTGAACAAATGACCCTCTAGATGAGGGTCAGGCCGTACGCCAGAGCATTAGTGAGAAGTGCCTGAGTGTAAGGAGTTTCTGTACTCCACTGAAAATGGACTGCAGACAGTGGATAGAGCATACAGCACACACAGCAAGCTGTTCTCATATGGAATGGACAGGGAATATATAATAACTGTATGGGTTTTTTTTTTTTCAGTTTTAATTTTTCCTCATGAAATGCTGGGGAAGGGAAGTAGTTTTCCACATTGCAAACAAGCAGTTGAGAGGGCAGGGTTTCCAGAACAGGGAAGAGGAGACCAGTGAATACCAGATGCTTTGGGAATCCAAGAAGCAATGGGCTAAGGTATTATGGCGTATGCATTTACTCCCAGCACTTGAGAAGCAGAGGTGAATCTCTCTGAGTTCAAACCAGCCAAGGCTATATAGTGGCTGAGGAAGAATGAAAGTTATAGAACACTGAGGAGAAAGGAGAGGTGGTGGGGCACGGGGAGAAGCCCACTGACCTACCTCCGTTTCTGATGGCCACAATCCCTTGGTGGAAGTCTTCAAAGCTGATTACGCCAAGCCCACTCGGGTCCAGGTATTGAGTTAAGTCCTTCACCTGCAAAGGCCAAAGGAGAATGTGTTACCCACTGCCTTCACGGTCAGCAGGGGCACACTGGGAACTGACCCCGTTACCATCTAACAAAGCAGCAGCTTGCTCACAGTTCAGAGCTCAGGACCCATTGATATATCTCTGACCAAGGAAGCAGAGGCAGCCATGGCAAATGCTCCAGCCACAGGACAGAGAGGCGACCTGAAGGGATCTGCCAGTAATACAGTGTTCTCAACCTTAGAAAGAACACCCTGGTTCTAAGATGACAACTGAGCTGCCCTGGTGGGAAAATCAGGAGCTGGAAGTTTTAGGGACGGTTCTAGCATGTTCTACTGAGATGAGCTCTAAGCAGTGGCAATGCCTTAGTGGAAAATAACTGAGACAGACAGACCCTTGCTATCACTCCCACAAAAGGCAGAAAGGTAAGGTACACATGCATGCTACAATGGACACAGCTTTTTAGAAAGCAGACATAATTACATTGTCACGGGTAAGTTGAATCTCATCAAAATGTAAAACTTTGGCAAGCCAGATGTGTTGACTGATAGCACTCCAGGGGCTATTGTAAAAGGACTACCTAAAGCCAAGGCCATCCTGGGCTACACAATGAGTTTAAGGCCAGCCTAGGCTACAGAAAAGACCCAACTCAAAGAAGGGGGTAGGGGAAGGGGCGGGAAACAAAACAACAAACTACTTGCTTCAAAAGACAACATTAATAAAATCAAAAGACACGGGGGCTGAAAGATGGTTCAGTGGTTAAGAGCATTGACTGCTCTTCCAGAGGTCCTGAGTTCAATGCCCAGCAACCATATAGTGGCTTACCATCTGTAATGGGATCTGATTCCTTCTTCTGATGTGTCTGAAGACAGCTACAGTGTACTCAAATACATAAAATAAATAAATCTTAAAAAAAAAGAAAATCAAAAGACACAGCAAAGGATAGATGGAAGTATTTGCAAATCATGTATGAATGAGTCAGGTCTAGAATATACAAATAAATGCTAATTTTAAAGGAAAAAGCAAAACACACAAATAGTGAGACCTTGTCTACAAACAGGTAGAAAGATGACTCCGTTGGTAATGTGCTTGCCAGGCAAGCATGAGGACCTGAGCTGCATCCCTAGCTCCCAGCACCTGCATACAAAGCAAGGTACAGCAGTGCACACCTGAGATCCCAGTACTGGGAAAACAGGAGGATCCCTGGGGCTCACTGACTGGCCTATCTAGCCAAATGATGAGCTCCAGTTTCAGCAAGACCCTGTCCCAGGCCAGGCATTGGTACTGCCAAGGAAATGACTTTCCAGGCAAGTGGCTGCTACTATGCCAGCCTGAATACCTGACTCTAAATCCCTAGCGTCCATGGAAACAGCTGGACATGACAGCACACACCCACAGCCCCAGCACTGTGGGCGAGCAGACACAGATCACTGGGGCTCGATGGCTGCCAGCTAACTCCTGCTTCAGCGAGAGATAAGGTGAAGAGTAGTAGAGCAGGACACCGGACACTCAAGGTTCTCCCCGGCCTCCACATGCATGTATATACATACACAGCATATACATGGGTGTCACATACAGAGAGAGAGAGAGAGAGAGAGGAAGTGAGGAAGAGAGTGATTGAGGAAGATAACCAAAGTCAACCTCTGGCCTCTATACACATGTGCACATGCACACACAAATAAATAAATAAATAAATAAATAAATAAATAAATTTATTTTAGGTGTACTAATGCACATCTACGGTCTCAGCTGTTGGGAAGTTGAGGTGGGAAAACTGCTTGAGCCCAGGAGTTGTTTTTTTGGTGTTTTTGGGTTTTTTGGTTTTTCAAGATAGGGTTTCTCTGTGTGACCCATGGCTGTTCTAGAACTCACCCTGCAGTTAGCCTGGAACTCACAGAGCTCTGCCTGCCTCTGCCTCCAAAGGCATGTCACACACACACACACACACACACACACACACACACACACACACACACA
>NW_021620929.1:132807-182821 GCF_004785775.1 Grammomys surdaster
ACACACACACACACACACACACACACACACACACACACACACACACAGATGGGCTATGGTGGCACAAGAATCCCAGCACTCAGGAGGCAGAGTTAGGCAGAGCTCTGAGTCCTAGGCCAGTCTGGGCTACAGAGTGAGTTCCAGGAGAGCCAGAGCAACACAGAGAAACCCTGTCTGGAAGGAAGGAAGGAAGGAAGGAAGGAAGGAAGGAAGGAAGGAAGGAAGGAAGGAAGGGAGAAAAGAAAGAGGGAAAAGAAAGAAAAGAGAAAAATAAAGAAAAAGAAGGAAAGAAACAAAGAGAGCGCAACTGTGCATTTGTGTGTATAAATGCCTGATAAGCACATAAGAGATGTTCAGTGTTCCTATTCTTACAGTCCCATGGGTGATGCAAATTAAAAATGCAAGGAGATGGTGCTCTCTGAAATGACTGCAACGGAAGAACTGCAGAGCACTGGAGAGTCTGACAGAACAGCGGGGCATGTAGAGGAATGTGGAAGTGTAAAAACTATACTATAGCAACGGCTGCATGAGTCCTACGAACCTCCAGGAAACCGCAGCTGCATACGTAACAGTGGTGATTTCATAGTACACAAATAACATTCCAAAGCTCTTAAAAAGAATTAAGAACTAAAAAAGAACCAAGAGAAAAAGACAAAAATGTCAGCAACATGTATAAACATGCTTGTCACCAAGCAGGAAGGCCTGAATTTGATCTCTACAGTTCTGACCTCCACACACACCATGGCACACCTGTGCCTGCCCACATGGGCCTACATACACACATGTAAACCCATGCACAGACACAAAATACAACAATTTTTTTCTAATTTTAAGATAAATCTTGAAGTGAAGCAAACAAGATCCAACAGATGCTACAGAGAAGAGAGTTAAAGCAAAGACATAGAACAGATACTGAAAATAAAACTCAAGAAAAACTCCCTAGGATTAAGAAGATAAGCATTTATGAGACAAGAGGCAGGTAGCTCCCTGGGAGTTTGAAGCAGCCTGGTCTACATTGTGAGTTCCAGGACAGCCAGGGCTACACAGAGAAACCTGTCACAAAATACAAAACAAAAGACAACAGGGCTGAAGAAATGGATCAGCATACTCCTCTTGTAGGAGACCCAAATTCAGTTCCCAACACCCACAATCAGGTAGACCACAATCACTCCTAACTCCAGCCCCAGGGGATCTGATGCCATCTTCTGTCCTCTGAAGAACACCTATACATGTGGCATGAGCACATAGACACACACACACACACACAAAAAAAAAAATACATAATCTTAAAAATGAAATCAAGGGCTGGAGAGATGGCTCAGCGGTTAAGAGCACTGACTGCTCTTCCAGAGATCCTGAGTTCAATTCCCAGGAACCACGTGGTGGCTCACAACTATCTGTACTGGGATCTGATGCCCTTTTCTGGCATGTAGGTGCTCTAGCATTCATATATATAAAATAAATAAACTTTTAAAAAATGAAATCAAATACACAAATATATAATCTTAAAAATGAAATCATTTTTAAAACTTGACTATGCATTGAAAGTACAATATTAAATACCTAAATATATCAAAGATCCACTCTAAAACTTTTAGTCTGTGTAAGAGTACCTGCCAAGCATGTATCAGAAGTTTTTGAACTTCAAAGGTGAAAAAAAATCATTTAAACAGCTACAGAGAAATCAAGTGACTCCACAGAGAGAAAGCTAGGTTACACTAAGCTTTGGAGAGCAACATCAATGACAGACATTCTAAGCCCAGCATTCCAAGTGCTGCTAAGAACTATGACCCTTTACGAAAGGACTAAAAGCCAGGCAGTGGCAGTACATGCCTTTAATCCTAGGCAGAGGCAGGGGGATCTCTGAGTTTGAGGCCAGCATGTTCTACAGAGTGAGTTCCAGGACAGTCAGACTATTACACAGAGAAGCCTTGTCTTGAAAAAGACAAAACAATAAAGAATCAGAAGACAATTAAAAACGTACCGTACTGGGTGATCTACAGGAACAGGAGCCTGTCTCTCATACCCTAGCCTGGAGCCCCAAGATAGCGATGCAGCATCAAGTGTCTGGTGAGAGTTATCCCCTCCATAAGCCAGAGCAGAGGGACAACTGGGCTATCTTCCACAAGGGCTATGTCAGGACTTACCTCAGCACCATGGAGGACACTCACATCACAGCACAATCCTGAGTTTGAATTGTAGTGGCACTATGAATTCAGAATGTATTTAAAAAAAAAAAAAAAAAAAGCTGGGCCAGAAGACCACACATTCAAGACCAGCCTGAGCAACTTACTAAAATCCTGTGCAGAAATAAAAAGATGTGCTAGTGAACACAGCTCAGGAGGTGAAGGCTCTCGCACAGGTCTGACAACATGAGTTTAATCCTTAGAGCAAGATAGCAAAGACTGTCAACTTCTAAGAGTTGTCCTGTAACCACCACACACATATGAATAATTGAAAATGTGCACACTCACACATGCATGCATACTTGGGGGACATACATTAAATAATAGAATTAATTCATTTAAAAAATAGCCTGGGAATGTGGCCCAGCAGTAGAGTACCTGCCTAGCATGTTCAAGGCCCTGAGTTTAATCGCCAGTATTAGAAAAACAAAACAGAGTTAATGAAATAAAAAATGAAAGAAAAAGAAATCAAATGTAGACCCAATTGTGGACATGGTGAGAGAACCCCTGAAATCCCAACAGTCGGAGGACTAGGAGTTCAAAGTTACCCTTGGCTATGGAGTAAATTCAAGGCCAATCTGGTTATATGACTGTTTCAGAAGGGAGAGGAGGGGAGGGGAAGAGGGTAAGGGAGAAAGGAAGGGGAGAGGAGGGGAGGAACCATGGCTAAGTTTTGTAGCTGTGGTCATGGTTTGTAGTTCCTTCAAGAGCACTGTGTGAGAGAAACCTACTACATACAAAGCATTAGAGGCCTAGAAAGAAAGTGTCCCAGCGGTAGAGTTTCTGAAAGCAGCATGATCTTCGTGTGATGCTAGAAATGTGGCAGCTGAACGTGGAGCCCAGGGACGCATCTGAGAACAGAGCAGCTATCCAAAACTGCTGTGACACATCAACAGGACTCAGGAGTCGCTGTGGACAGGCTTCCTTCCAGAACCTTTCAGAACAAGAGTTCAGACTGACAATTGCAACAACAAACACACCAGGTATGCTTGGGTGTAATTAGGAGAGACGAGCCAGCAAGCCAGTTAAACAAAAGGGTCCAGCAGCCTGCCTGTCCTGAGCACACAACAGAGCATCACCAGTCAGCAGGTGGTGCTATCCTGACCCTAGTAACACCAGAAGACTAAGTGACAGGACCACCTCCCATCCCTAAACAAGTAGTCCAGAGCTAGGACCCAGAGCCAGACATTGTAGCCAAGCAAGAGCAAGCAAAGAGAGAAAAAAAGACACGCCTGTCCACATCCTAGGGACGCAGAGTCAACCCTTGAGAAGTTTATCCAAGTCAGAAAATGAACTGCTGATTTCATGAAAGCAACCAGGACTCTCAGAGACACAAGTGCTTTCATGGACATGGACCCCAACGAGTACAGTTCAAAACTACAGAGAGGACCTGGGGCGCTGGCTCAGCAGGGAGAGGACAGAGGGCTGGCCATGGAAGCATGGGAACCTGAGTCTGCTCTCTCACACCCACATTTTACAAAACTGCAGAACCCATCAGCATGCACCTATAATTCCAGCTCAAGGATCAGAGGCAGGAGGAGCCCTGGGGATTGCTGGCCAGTCAGGCTGGCTGAATCAGCAAGCTCTAGGTTCAGAGAGACTCTGTCTGAGGGGGGAAAGGTGGAGTGCAATTGAAAAAGACAGCCCATGTTACCTGGGGCCTGTACTCAAACACACACCTAAAGGTAGCTAGAAATCTGAGCATTCACTGAATATGAATGACATGGGGCTGCTGTTAATTGTTATAGATTTGTATTTTAGTATTTATAGATTTGCATATAGTATTTTAGAGCACTGGCGTCTAGATATACTCACTGACATATGTGGAGTTATTTCAAAATTCTGGAGCTGGGGTTGGGCCTTCATCGATTGAGTGCTTGCCTAGCATTCAGGAAGCCATAGGTTTTGTGCCCAGCCAGGGTGGTGCTACATATCTTTAATGACAGCACTTGGGAGGTGGAAGCAGGGAGATCAGGAGGAATTCAAGGTCAACCACAGCTACATAGTGAGTGAGTGGAGGCCAGTCTGGGATACATAAGACATTGTATCTCAAAATTAAATAAACATATATTATTTAATACTTATATTTATAAATATATTTTCTACTTAATATCTATAGTTACTTAATACATTAGTATTATTTTTATAATATTAAGTATTAAATGAATAATACTTAAGAACAGATTAAATATGTATAGTAAATGAAACACTAAATATTAAATTATATATGTTGTATATGTGGGGTAAGTTCAGACACAACTAAATTTGCATCACACAGTTGCAAGGCTGGGGAGGGTCCACTACTCCCCACTTTATATGGATATGTACTCTATAAATAAAAATTCAAAATGAGGGGGAGGGGACAAGATGGAGGGTGGAACACTGGCTAAGGAGAGACTTGGGCTGAGAGTATAGTGATGATGACAGAGGAAACCCTCAGCGTGGTTCGCAGTTGTGGTGGTTTAAATAGGAAGACCCCACCCCTACCCAACCACCTGCTCCAGGATAATATAAGCGTGGCCTTGGTGAAGGAAGTGTGTCACTGGATTCCAGAAGTCCATGTCAGGGCCAGTCTCTCTTTCTCTCTTCCTGCTGCCTAAGGATCAGGATGCAGAACTCTCAGCTACCCCTCCAGCACCAAGTCTGCTTGCTTGCTGCCATGCTCCCCGCCATGATGATAATGGACTTACCTCTGAAACTGTAAGCAAGCCCCCAATTAAATGCTTTCTTTTCTTAGAGTTGCCTTGGTCATGGTGTCTCTTCACAGCAATAGAACAGTGTCTAATAATAGTGTGTGAGTTAGGGATGGATAAGTGTGTTTCAACTCTGCAGCTGCACTGGTTCTGGCTGAGGCCATACCTGTCAATCCATGAGGCCTACATAGTGCCAGAGCCTCCTCTGCAAGGCAGCTGGTACTCACAGCAAAGGCAGTGAGCCACCAGAATATCTCACAGAAGCCCTGCCCAGGAAAGAAGCAGACAAACTAGATTCTAGTGCCAACCAGGGCAAGGAGAGGACACTGCCCAGGCTATTTAGGCAATGGAGGCAGGCCTGGGAAGACAGGGTACTTCTGACACCAAGTCATCTCTATCCATCCCCTACCCACACCAGAAGCGAAGGAGAAAGAGGTGCTTCAGAGAAACAGCAAGGGACAGCTGGCTGAAAGCCGAAGAGGGAGAACAGAGTTCTCCTGCCCCACGAGGAGACAAGGCAGCACCAAGCATGGTCTGAGCTCACAACCAATGGCAGTACTGCAAGTGCAAGGAGCGATGGCTTCCATCCAGATGGAACAGCGCCCACAGGAGGACAGTGGCAGAACTGAGGGCGAGCATGTGGAAAAACAGGGAAAGACAGACAGTAGCAGAGACACAGCTACCTCCTTTGGGGACTCCAGCAGGACACCAAAGAGTGTTCGACAGTCCATCGTATGCTCCAGTCCCAAAAGGCAAACCACCATCTCAAGAGTCTACACTTAAGGGCACCCAAGAAGAGACCTGAAGAAATCTGGCCATCAGGCCCAGCCTGGTCACCTTGTCACATACAATCTCAAGTCAGACTCAAAATGGAATGACTGGGTCCAAGAGTGCAAAGCTCTTAAGCCAGTCTCCTCAATGGTACCCAAGGGGCTCCGAGCGGCAGTGGGGCTGAGCTCGGTGATCTACGGTATGTACATGTGTGTTTGGTCTGCGTGTACGAGTGAGCACTGCCGTGCACTGTGAGTGCAGTGACAGAACATCATAAGCCATGGCGTGAGTGCTAGGAATTGAACCTGGTTCTCTGGAAGAGCAGGCAGTGCTCTTAACTGCTGAGCTATCTCTCTAGCTCAGAAAGCTGATTTCTTGGATACAAATGAATCCAGGCTATCAAATGCCTCCCTTCTTACTTCACAGAAGCCTTGATTCCTAAGTACAGAAGTCTGCAGAACCCTGTTGTTCCCAGAAGGGCTATCCAAGCCAGAACCACACTGGCCACTGTATCCTTGAGAAATCTAACAATATCAACAGCAAAGCTACTAACAGGACACCAAGTGTTCTGTTCGTTCTCAAACCGTAGCCACTTTTAAGCAAATCATTAACTAGGAACAGGCCCTTTATATATTACGTTAGAATGAGCAAGTAGGAATGAAGACATATTCTTTCTTATGGCTTTTGGATATTTTTACTTTTCTCTCTACTATTATTTTTATTTATTTATTTCTCTCCCAACAGAATTGCTCTGTTACCTAGAGCAGGCTGGCCTCAAATCTGTAGAGATCCTGCCTCTGCATGGACATTATGAAATTAAAGAAGCGCAGAGGCAGGGGATCATTACAGGTTCAGTACACTGCCATTCTCAGCCCGGAAAAGTACACACTAAATTTTTCTTTTTCTTTTTTTTTTTTTTACTTGAGGGCTAGAGAGATGGCTCAGTGGCTAAGAACACTGGCTGAGCTTGCAGAGACCTCAGATTCAGTTCTCAGCACCTACATGGTAGCTTACAACTTTCTGTAACTCTAGTTCCAAAGGATCTGATGCCCTCTCAAAGGAAAAAAAAAAAAAGACATACTCTTACTATGTAAGAGCCTGGACCAGGCTGGTCTCAAATCAGAAATATCCTCCTGCCTCTGCCATCTGAGTGGAATGTGCCACCATACCCTCTGAGTCTTTAAAAGAGGCTGAGGCTAACCTGGGCTACCTGCTACATGGAGAGACCTAAACTCCATTTTTAACTTTAAAAGCATCATATTCAGCCACTTGGAGAGTTCAGTGGGTAAAGACACTCAACACTCATGATGGAAAGAAAACCAACTTCTACAAGTGTTCTTTAACCTCTCCCTCTGTGCCAAGAGAGGCAGATGTGCACACACACACACACACACGCACACACACACTCTGAATACAAAATATTTTTTAAACGTAATTTTCTACATAAGCTGAAGAACAAATCAACTTCCACGGACCTGAGGATACAAAGATGGTCAAATTCCTTCTAACCCAGAGTACTACCCTTGGTAGGCATCTTAGAAAAATAGGCGACCAGGAAACAATGCTCTATCCCTTCCTGTAAAGCCCAGCACAGCTGGGAAATTAGCCAAGACACATAAAGCAGAGCAAAACAAAAGTAAAGTATTAGAAAACAAAAGCCAGCACTGCACAAGAGGACAGTCACGGCTCTGGAGGGGAGGAGGCCACTTTAAGCCACATGAAATGCCACTGGCTCCTAAAGGGAGAACAACAGAACTGACACCTTTACTACAGAGGCTAGCACACAGCTCACTAACCTGAGACTGAAGGGAGCGGAGGGTGCTAGAGCTCTCTGTGGAAAGCACGTGGAAAAACCATCCCCATGGTCAAACTCTGTTATAAGTGAATCAAAGTCTTCAACAAGATGTTTTTTGCCAGAAGCGAAGTCCGAGGACGCCCTTTCCCTATCCATAAACTCCCCACTATACCAGCCTGAGTAGAAAGGTACACTACTGTGGGTGATTTCTGAAGATCCCATGAAGGGCTGGGGTGCAGGTAGCTCACTAAGCCGTGTCTACCTAGCTAGCCCTGGGTTAGATACTCAGGACTTTATGAAACCAGGTATGGCAAAGCAGGCCTGTAATGCCAGCAGCACTGTGGAGGTGGAGACAGAAGACTCAGAAGTTCAAGGCCATCCTCAACTACAAAGTGAACCTAAACACACACATACACACACGTGCACACACACACAGACACACACGCACACGCACACGCACACGCACACGCACGTACCCATGCAGCCCACAAAGCTTGCAGTCAGCCCATCTTGTTGCACCCACTCTTCCTTCTAACAAGCTGCCAAAGCAGCTAAGCATGCAGACACATCACTGTCCTGCTGTTCATCAGATGACATCACAGA
Source organism: Grammomys surdaster (assembly GCF_004785775.1). Classification (NCBI taxonomy): domain Eukaryota; kingdom Metazoa; phylum Chordata; class Mammalia; order Rodentia; family Muridae; genus Grammomys; species Grammomys surdaster. The sequence continues at coordinate 140,856 of NW_021620929.1, forward strand.
CACCCTGTGCTGCACAAACCTGGTGCCCAACAAAGACCAGAAGGGGCTAGCACATCTAAATTTTCCTGATCACTTCAAAATTCAAAGTTGTCGATTACTTCAAGATCTCCACTCCCCTGCTATAGTTTACTGATAGTTTGTCTGCAGGGTAAAAGCTCAATTCCAAAGAAACACTCCTCTAATAGAATAAAATCCTTTTGTTGAATTCAGGCAAGCTGCAGGAAAGAGGCATGGGGGCCACTCTAGCTTCCCTCCTTGGGAGCTGCTCCTACTTCAAGAGACCTCAGACTAACAAGCCCTATGATTCCTGGTTGTACTCCAGGGTACTGCTAACTCTCACCAGTACTAACCAACCTACCCAATATTTCTCTCCAGCACTCTCTGCCACAAAGGGGCTGGCAGGATGGGCACAGGGTGTAAAAACGTCCTCTTACGATGCTTTGAGTGAGAATCTCCCAAACTGACTCAGATGTTTGGGTACTTGATACCCAGGTGGTGGTGGAGCAGGAGCCTGGGAATACCTTCTGGTCTACCCAAACAGAATGTATGACGCTGGAGACAGGCTCTGACGTTTCCCAGTGCACTATGCTTTGTGATTGCAGTGAAAGGCGTGAGCCCCCAGCTTCCTGCTTCTGCTGCCAGGCTTTCCTAACCTACATGGAATGTAAGCTCAGATAAACCCTTACTTCTGTGAGCTGCCTTAGTCATGGCGCTTATCACAGCAACAGAAAGGTAACTGATACATCTCTTAAACATCCAATGAGGGAAAAGGAGGAGGAAAGACAGACTTACTACCCATAAGTTTTGGAGCCATGAGGAGTACAATTCAAGCCTTTTGGATTGATTTGTATTCTGAGACATCATTGCAATACATATACAGCCCAAGATGCTCTGGGAATCAGGATCCTCTGGTGTCAGCCTTCAAGGCACTGGGACTGTAGCTTTACAGGTGTGCTTAGGACTCTTCAAAAAGCATTTGTTTCTAGGCTGAGTAGGGCAATATATGCCCTGTTGTCCTGGTACTAAAGATGCTAAGTCAGGAGGTGTCTTAGCTAGGTTTCTATCGCTGTGATAAAATACCATGAACAAAATCAACTTGGTTTGAAAGGGCTGATTTTGTCTGAGAGTTTATAGTCCATCATCCAGGGAAGTCAGGGCAGGAGCTGATGCAGAGGCCATGGAGGAGTGCTGCTAACTATCTAGCTCACTCCCATGGCTTGCTCAGTCTGCTTTCCTATAGCACCCAGGAAAATGTATTACAGACTTGCCTACGGGGCAATCTTACGGAGGTAATTTCTCAAACCAGAGTCCCTCTTCCCAAATGGCTCTAGCTTGTGTCAACATGACATAACACTAGCCAGCACATGAAGATTCCCTCAAGTTCCAAGGCTACAGAATAAGACTATCTCAAAGCCAGGCGGTGGTAGCACATGATCTCTGAGTTCAAGGTCAGCCTGATCTACAGAGTGAGTTCTAGGACAGCCAGGGCTTATATAGAGAAACCCTGTCTCATATACATATTAATATTAGAGACTATCCCAAGCAGACAAATGAATAAGACAGAAGAAAACAAAGAGCCTTTGAAGAGATTTCTCCAGATAAGTAGAAATATTTTCTTTTTAAAACCAGCCAGCCAGTAAGTAAAAGTTCTTTGCCTCCAAACAAGACAAGCACAGCTCAATCCCTGAGCCCCCGAGGATAATTCAGGAAACTCTTCAATGTTGTCCTCTTACCTCTGAGTGCACATGAACACCACCGTGCCCAATAAATAAAGTAAACTACAATAAAAACAGCAGGCTCCATAAACACAAAACAAAGACAACTAACCACACTGAAGTTATGAGGTGCTGGGCAGGGGGAATGACATCATTAGAGCAAATCTGATGTCTATTTTCCTGACAAGTTAAAGGCAATGTGTGTTTTTTCCTGAACTTATACTTGAAAGTGAGACAGGTAGGTTAAATACTGGAAGGTTTTCCAACACTGAATGTGCTCATTTGCAGCTCAGGTTTCTCCGTACAAAAATAGCTTCCTGAATCACCAGGCAGCGACACACACCACCAACTGACTGCCTGTGAGGAAGAACTGATAGGGCTTTGCAAGGGTAAAACACTGTCTTACATGGAAAAAGGCCACTCGGAGGCCTAGAAAGAGGCTAGCACAGGCTGGAGAACCCATCTGCACCCAGGTGTTGAAAGGTCCCCAGCTGTCCCTGTCCTTCAGCAGACCTAAGCTACAAAGTAGTTAGCACTTGCCCTAAAATAGCACATGGGCTTTCTCTTACCAGGACTTGAAATGCAGCTAAAGGATTCATCCGGCACCTCCCTTAAATTTTCACTTTTAAAATAACACCATGTGTGTGTGTGCACACGTGCCACAGCACCACGTGCAAGTCAGAGAATTTTCAGGAATCAGTTATCTCCTTCTACCATCTGGGTCCTGGGATCAAACTCAGTTTGTCAGGCTTAGCAGCAAGCGCCTTTACCCACTGAGCTACCTTGCCACTTCACCCTCTGCCTTTAACTCTACCATGCCCCCTCATGCACATGGCATAACACAGACACAAAGACAAACACACACACACAAAGATAGATAGATAGATAGATAGATAGATAGATAGATAGATAGATAGATAGATAGAGACAGACAGACAGACAGACAGACAGACAGACAGACAGAGTTTTAGGGCTGGAGAGATGGCTCAGTGGTTAAAAGTGCCTCCAGAGGATCTGGGTTCAGTTCCTAGCACCCATATAGCATGTCCCAGCTGTCTGTAACTTCAGTCCCATGGGATCTACTATCCTCTTCTGGCCTCCAAGGCCATCAGGAGATGCACATACGTATGTACATACACACACACACACACATACATACATACATACATACACACACACACATATACACATACATACATACATACACACACACACATATACATACATACATACACACACACACATATACATACATACATACATACACACACACACACACACACACACACACATACTTTTTTTCATTTCAAACAACCCAGGTGTAGTGGTGCATGCCTTTAAGCCCAGCACTCAGGAGGTGGAGGCAGGCAAATATCTGAGTTCAAGGCCAGCCTGGTCTACAACAGGAATTCCAGACCAGTTAGAACTTCACAGAGAAACCATGTTTTGAAAAAAAGAAAAGAAACAAACAAAACAACAACAACAACAAAAGTACTACAACAACAAAGGAACAAAGTTGAAACGGGCACCTCAGGATGGAATCCTGACATAGCTAATGACAGCCGCTGTGAGGTGTTCAGAGAAGTGATGAAGTAAAACGAAGACCTAGCCCATCGAAGTTCACAGTTCTGGGAAAGTCTCTAAATGTGCTGACCTTACTTTTTGGCTTCTGCAGTTCTGCTTTTGGCTAACTGCTCTTGATAACTGAAGCATGTCAACCCAGAACATGGCTTTGTGTTTAAAAGCTCTCACTGAGAAAGACTCAGAGCTATGCTGGGATCCTAAACACCAGTGTAGTCATTGGCTGGCTAATAAAGACTTTCTATTGGCTTAAACCCATGTCTGAGCAATCTAGTATAAAGCAAATCAACCCACTCAAACTAGGACAAAATTAACTCAATAAACAGGTGAAGGAGAATGCCCTCATGTGACAGAGTGACAGCACTCTCCGAAGTAAGCTCAACAGAGAAAGGTGATGACCACTGTCATGTGTCCAGAAGGTAACCTGAGGGAAGAAGCCACTCATTGCCGTAATCGGAGTTTTTAGGCTGGGTCAGCTACCACCTGAGCTCAGCCACCAACCTGTTCTCATGCCCCAATTAAAGACACTAGTAACGATGGAAAGTGCAGACTTCTTCATTGTGGCCATATTGGGAGGAGGAACAAATGAAGGCATTCAGTGACTACAAATCCATCTTCAGAGTACTAACATGAAGCTTAGGTTTAAGTGAAGGACAAGAGGAATGGGTAACCAAGCACTTGGTCAAATCCCCATCCATCTCGGGTGCATCACTGTCCTAGCTCAGATCCTCCAAGATGGTCTATCCACTAACTTATTCTCTAGAGGGGACACTCTGATTCCTTCATGTGTCTTCCAGATCACTTCCCCTAGAGGAGAAGTATAGTTGGTGCTCGTGGCCAACAGCTCTCATTGGGGAAGAGGGAGTCTAAGACTCTGTTCTTCCTGAAATCCAAGGTGACTACAGGTTTAGAACAATCCCTAGTTTTCTCTCCCTCCAAGCTTAAAGGGGGGTGGAGAGGTTACATGGACACTCCTTAAGGAATCAGTATGCCTCACATGCAGAGGTGATCAGGTGACACATAGGAAAGAAAAGAGACAAAATGAAGGCAGAGACTACCAGGGCTTCTACTGACACACACAAAACACCACCTGCACTTCTCATCCCTGCCTGAGCATGGCCTAACAAACTCAGTCTCTAGAAAACCCAGTGACACAGAAAACAAACAAGTCCTCATGGCTCCCTGACTGTCTTGTGCTGCTGCCTCGCACTGAAGAAGCTCACAGGAGTGTCAATACCTGAGTTCTAAGGTCCTGAGGAAGGGGAGCAACAAGAGACCACCCACTAGGGGTCAGGTCTGATGCTTCTGAAGCCAGTCTCCCTTTGATAACCACACCCTTGTCTAGATCTAAAAGACTCCAAAGGGAAGAAAAAAATACTTTCTCCAAGTCAAAGCAAATGCAACCCACTCAAATTTTCTCAACATTTTAAAATTACATTTATTATTTCCTTATTTGTTTGACGGGTTGTGTGCTTGCCACAGAGTGAGTATGGAGGTCAGAGGACAACTTGCTGGCGCCAGCTCTCTTCTTCCACTATTTGAGTCCAAGGGATTGACCTCAGGTTCCCTTTATCTAGTGAGCTATCTCACCGGCCTCCAAACTTTCCTTTTGAGAGTGCTTTAGACTAACTGAGCCTAAACCACAAAGGGGCAGGACCCGGCCCAGCAACTTTATCTACAGGACAAGACTGTAGAGAATCTGTCCCCAGAGAACTGACTGAAGACACAGGACACAATTCTGGCTCAGCAACAAAGGTCCCACCCCAGCCACCTAGACCCATCACTCTTGCCCCTGCAGTTCACGCTGCCTACGCACACACCAGGACAGCCCCATGCAGAGAACAACTAGCTTACAGTCCCTCACATCTACCTCAGCATCAGGCTAGTAAGACCACCACTGAGTAAAGCACGTGCCAGACAACCTGATGACCTGAGTCCAATCCCCCAAGACCATATAAAGGAAGAAGCAAGGAACTGACTCAACAAAGCTGTCTTCTGACCTCCGCACATGCCACGCTCCACACGTACAGCCTCAAACCTACCCTACACAATAACAGAAATAAATACATGTTGTAAAGGTAAAACTGGGGGTTAGAGAGATAGCTCAGCAGTTATGAACACTGGCTACTCTTCAGGGGACTCACAACCATTTCTAACTTCAGTTCCAGACGTGTTGCCCTCTTTTGGCCTCCTCAGGTGCTGCATACATACAGTGAATAGACACACATACAGATACACATACCAGGCAAAATACATATACACTAAAATAATAATATATCATAAATAATAAGAATAATAAAATTAGCCGGGCAGTGGTGGCACACGCCTTTGACCCCAGCACTTGGGAGGCAGAGGCAGGCGGATTTCTGAGTTTGAGGCCAGCCTGGTCTACAGAGTGAGTTCCAGGATAGCCAGGGCTACACAGAGAAACCTTGTCTCGAAAAACCAAACAACAACAACAACAAAAAATAATAAAATTAATTTTTAAAAGATAAAACTGAACCACTTCCATCAAGTAACTTCCTGATTTCAAAGCTTTCCCTGACAAACCTCCTGGTAACTAGAGACAGATCCCATATGAGACTAACAACCTGTGCTAAGATCCACTAAAGCGGGGAACCCAGCATCTGCTCCATGTTCATGCACCCCCAGGCTCAGTATGTAACTTGGTGGAAGACTGTCTCACGGTCCTGAGTTCTATCACTGGTACAACAAAAACAACCAAGGTCAAGCACCCTCAAGTCTTAAAGAATGAGGTTTTTCTTCAGAGAAAGGTCTGACCTTATTGTAGATAGACTTACTTATGGAGGTGTCTCCTTGCCTGCCCCTAAAACTGTCTGGGGTAAAGAGACAAGGCCCTCTAGTCCTCCAGGATCCTCAGCCAGCCAGAAGCACCGCTTTGGATTGCGCCTAGACTGGGTGTACCACTGACTCAAACTCGAAGACAAAGAACAGTGTTGTTTAACACGCTCTGCAGTGAGCTGATGTATCCAAGCTCAGGAACCTCTGGTTTAGAATTAAGAGAGGCCCAGGGCAGGGCAGATATCATCGAGTGAAGAAGCCAAAGGCCTTGATTAAATCTGATCTTGCTACCATCCAATCCTCACTCCCCAGACCTTCGCAGCAGGAACAGTTACTATATCAGACAAACCTCAGACAGAATTTACAGTTCAAGAGGCAGCATGGAGAGTGCTCAGGTGTGGCAGCAGCCTGGTAATAAGCTGTAGCTCAGAGGCCCAGCACCAAGTGAGGTCTAGACCCAGAGCACAGTGGGATTTATACCTATGCAGTGAGTCTGCAATGGAAGCCAGAGACCTAGGTTCAGGGATTACTTTATTACTATCTCAGGGTATTTAAAGTAATTTATCTTCACAGGACCTTTAAAATGTGTCAGTAGTTTAACAAAAGTAGTATGAAGGGTGCGTGTCCACACCCAGTGAAATCTCAGTAGCCAGGTTTGGCTGTGCATGCCTAACACTTGCTGGCTTCAGTGACAGTAAGCACGAGTTTACAAGGCTAACAAGTTACTGAATCATGAGGAATAAGTCCAGAAAAATGACCCCAGGCTAGTGCTCCTTGATTCTGGATGAAGAGGGAAGTGCAACAAAGACAGCCAGCCTGTCACAGAGCAGAACACAAGCTAGCACTAGGAATACCCACTTGACCCTGTCAGTGTGCCGTGCCTCAGGTCCAAACTCAGCATCATCTGAGTGATTTGCCTGGGCTGAGGATGTAGCTAAGTGACGGTGTTCACTTGGCAAGCATGAACTCCCAGGAACTATAAAAACGGGGTATGGTTTCTCACGTCTATGACCCTATTGCTGGTGGGATAGAGGCAGAAGGACGTGACTTCCAAGATTATTTTCCATTACATAAGTAAGTTGGGGGCCAACCTGAAATACATGGGACCCAGAAGAGAAAGGGGCTGGGAGTAGTGAGTTCATTCCCATCAAGGGCAAAAGAGTGTCTGAAATGTCCTTGATGAGACCACCCCTTGACCTTACCAGAGACAACAGCCAGAATCCTACAGCAAACCAAAGGTACCTCTTTCATCAAGTGGAAATCTCTTTGGAAATCAGGGTGCTGCAAAATCTAACTCACACCCACAGTGTCTTCACTGGCCATAGAAGAAAGGAGAAAGTTCCTACAAGCCCCAAAGGGTGCAAACTGGCTTCCTCATGCTGCCAAGTCTGGTAGAAAGCAGTTTCACGCCTCAATGAATCTGAAGCTTTTAAGCCACTCATACTGAACCTTTCATAACAAGTGGCGTGCTGGGTGTGGTGGGCACACCTTTAATTCCAGCTAGAGGATCTCTGTGAGTCCAAGGCTGGCTTGATCTACATGGTGAGTCCCAGGACAGCCAGGGCTAGAGATCTTGTCTCTAAATAAACAAATAAATAAAAATAAAGAGAAATACAGATTTGATATTCCAGAATCACTGTAAGTACCTTCCATCTTCTGAAAGTGTCTACTACCAGTTTACCAAGTAAAATAATGGGTAATTGGCCAGTAAAACCATCAGAAGCTGCTTTGCTACCTGCCTGTGTGACGGACATGAAGCAGCTCTGAGTGTTCATATACAGAGGCAGGTACATGGGACCCCTAGAAGGTAGAATGAATGTTCCCTTCTTTAAAAGTTCCTTAGACGGGGCTGGAGAGATGGCTCAGCAGTTAAGAGCACTGAGTGCTCTTCCAGAGGTTCTGAGTTCAATTCCCAGCAACCACATGGTGGCTCACAACCATCTGTAATGAGATCCGATGCCTTCTTCTGGTGTGTCTGAAGAGTGTTACAGTATACTCGTATACATAAAATAAATAAATCTTTAAAAAAAAAAAAAACTTCCTTAGACAGGGTCTAATGTAGCCAAAGATGACTTCAAATTCTCTATATAATAAACAAAGATAACTTTGGGCTTCTGATCTAGTGCTAGGGTATAGGCCTGTGCCACCATGCACCCAGCACATGCCTTGCTAGCTTTTTTACCTAATAAAATTATGCCCAGTGTGGTGGTGCATACCTTTAATCTCAGTGTTAGGGAGGCAGAGGCAGGCAGAATCTCTATGAGTTTGAGGGCAGCCTGGTCTACAACAGTGAGTTCCAGGACAGCCACATAGAGAAACCCTGTCACAAAATTATTTAATTAATTATGAACCCAACAAGGGGAGAAATAGGGCCTGATCCCTTTAGTAAGCAGGGTTTTTTACAGGGCCACTGGGCCCAGAGCTACATAAAGACTTTCCTAAGGAGTTACCAAGCGACACTGCTGCCACCAGCATTCCTGCAAGCCATCACCAAGCTGGAGGACGTGACACTGCCAACTGTGGCACCTCCACTCAACCCAGGCATCTGAGCTCCTGTGGCCAGCAGAGAAAAGGTGTTAGGCTAGAGCCTTACAAAGAAGAGCAAGAGAGGAGGGGTGTCTGCATCCAGGGAGCAGCACAGGAGATGCTGCAGTGGTGACCCCCAGCCTAGCGTCACCTTATGCTTTGGATTTCAGCAGGACTTCCTGTTCCATGCTGCTGAGGATGCTCCGACCCCTGCACTGTCAATCAATCACATCTCTGACCTATGGGCTCTCCTCTAGTTGCAGGACAAGAAAGGCCTGAATACCCGGGGCGGGTCCTCCGCCCACAGCCTCTGCCCAGTTGTCCTGGCAGGAGTTGCCTCTGTAGGTTCTCTCAGCCCCACTCTTCCCTGTCTCTCAGGCTCTCCAGCAGGAGCACCATGAAGTGATCTCCTGACCATCTGCCCTTGCCAACCTTACCTCTCCAAACTGAGCCACCTTGTAAAACCCCGCATCTCATTACCTGTCCCTACTTAAACTCTAAGACAGCTTTCACACGGCTACAGCTTCTCCTTCCCATCACTGAAGGCCTCTTCTCCTCTCACTCACTGCCTTACTAACACTGCTATAATGCAAGCTCAGAAGTTGCCTCAATGGTGTGGTGGCACACGCTGTGATTCCACGTGCTGGGGATCAGGAGGTCACCATCAGACTCAGCTACATGGACGCTAAGAGACAGCGAGACCTACAAGAGACCCTCTCTCATCTCAGAAATAAAAAGCAAAGCACTTACTCCCCTGTAGGAAGGAGCTTTCCTAAGTAGGTCAGGTTCCCAGTTATACAACCTCCAAATTACCTACCTCCACCTTCCAGCATTAGAGATGACCTGCCCGCTGCCTAGAGAAAAGGAACGGGGCAGTCTTATTCACTATCCTACAAAGGACACTGCCTAATGCCCAAGAGACTCAAGAAGCACCAAGTGAAGAAGAGAGCGGCCATGAGCGGATAAAACCCAGGCCTGCCTGATCCCAAGGTTGGCAAGACTCACAAATTTGCTTCCTTAAATTTAACAACCACTCTGTAGATAGGAAAACAGTCCTTGTGTCAATACACACGGGTCACTACTTTCCGAGACACTCCCAGAGTGCTCCAGTCAGAGCTCCATGCAGAGCGGCTCATGCAGAGAATCGGCCAGGTGGTGCGATTCTGCTGCACTCAGCCATATCGGGGAAGCAGGTGCAGTAGCCAGCCTCAGGCCGGAAGCTTGAGTCTTAGGAGTTTATTTTGGAGCCACCAAAGAAGCTTGTGCTCAAACAGATGGTACCTTCACCATCAGTAGCTCTTCCTAGGCTCTGCTTGAGGGCTGGTAGATTTCCCTTTTGCTGCTGGTCCTGTATCACAGTGTCAGCCTTGACCTTAGACTTGTTTGCTTAGCCCCAGGTCCGGTGTCTTCCTGGGGAACCCCTCTGGTGCTCTGGAGCCTCTGCTCTGTAAGATGTGACACCCCATGCCTTCATGAACTGTGCTGGACCTGCCTATGCTTTTCTCGATGCACTCCACTTTATATACCCACATTACTTACTCTGAAAGCCCATCTGCCCAATCATTACACCTCCCAGATACAGGGATTCTCCGGAGTTTTTCCCAGTGGGCTTTTCAGGAGGCTGTTGGCTGATCTCATTCAAGAGCTTCTGAGCATGCTCTCTGTATCCCAATCATCTCTAAGAACTTGTGTATTTTCCGCACTGGATGCCCTGCTAGTCATACACTGGGAAGTGGCTAGGCAGGAAGGCAGACAGCCTGGATCCGTTCTAGGCTCAGGCCAGTGGTGAGATCTAGTCTTAGTTTATATTTGTGTCCATGTGTCCATTATTCATCTTCCCGCTTCACATCTATCAAGTTAGGTTCTGTAACCCTAGACGATCTCATGATCCCATCTGGCTGTCATCCAGCCATATATATATATATACATATATCTCAGATAGACGTCTTACCATATAACTCTCCTCTCCTTGGACTTGGGTTCTTTTTACAAATTATCTTACATTATGTGTACATGTGTCTGTGTATGTGGCCATGAAAGCCAGATAAGGAAATCAGAGCCCTAGACCTTGAGTTGTGAGCAGTTGTGAGCTGTCCAACATGAGTGCAGGAAACCAAGTCCCCTGCAAGAGCAGCAAGTGTGTGTGAAGTATACCGCCTGATGTGATACAATTAAACTGAAATGGAAACTAAAGAACAAAAAAAAAAAGTGGCGAGCCCAAGCCAGAAAGAAGCAAGAATCCTGGCAGACCAGATGGGCCTGAGTTCTGGACTATGGGTCTCTGTACGCTGAAGGCAGAGGGCACCACTATAGGCCTAAGGTTTTAAAGGGTTGACAGAAGGGTTCCAAGCAAATATTGTGAACACCAGAATAAATACAATAGATAAAAGTTAAAAAAAAAAAGTGTTAGCCTGGCATGGTGGCCCATACCCTTAATCCAGCACTTAGGAGACAGAAGCCAGCCTGGTCTACAGACTTAGGACAGCCAAGGCTACATAAAGAAACCCTATCTCAAAAAAACAAAAAACAGCCAGGCAGTTTAGTCCCAGCACTTGGGAGGCAGAGGCAGGTGGATTTCTGAGTTCGAGGCCAGCCTGGTCTACAGAGTGAGTTCTAGGACAGCCAGGGCTACACAGAGAAACCCTGTCTCGAAAAACCAAAAAACAAACAAACAAACAAACAAACAAACAAAAAGCCTGTTAAATCAGTACTTGGTGGAAGGACCTACAAAGGATAAATGTGTCCAAAGCGCTGCACAGATAGTTCAGAGCTAGCCCAAGAAGACACAGCAGCAGTTAAGGAGCTACCTGCTTATGCTGGTTAAGTCTCACCATGGCTGGCCCAGCAGTCCCAGTAGGTTCCCTAGGGACTGTGACACACAGGAAAGCAGAAGCCAACTCTCCAGCAGGGCAGGGCAGCAGCTCCCTCCAGTGCTCCCAGCACTGTGGCAGCCCAGGGTGAGGGTGAGGGGTGGGGAGGAGTACAGCTGTAAGATCAGAATCTCAGGCTACGTAGCTTCTTTGCTTTCTTTCCTGCTCACTCTGAAGAGTAGGTTTCCAGAAGCTACACAGCACCAGACTCCTATACAATCAGACACCGGCCCAGCTCTTACAAAAATGTGAAACACCATTCTTTCCAAAACTTTTTATAAAGATGATGTTTACAGGGCCAGGATGTAGCTCAGTTGGCTGGGAGCTTGCCCAACACAAAGCCCAGGGTTCGATCCCCAGCATCACATAAACCAGGGAAGGGGAAAGCAAGAGAATCAAAAGTTCAAGGTTATCCTCAGCTACATGGTAAACTGAGGCCAGCCTGGGCTATATGTGACCTTATTTCTCTTTCAAAAAAAAAAAAAAAAAGCTATAAAGCCATTATTTGTGCTACCATGTGGGGGTTGTTTTGTGTTTGCTTTTGCAATAGTAGGAACTGAACTTGTGTACTCTATACAAACACCATTCTTATCCATCTTCTCCAAGTGAACTCCATCCCCATTAAACAGAAGCCCTACCCCTACCCCAGACCCCTCCAGGAACCCCTGGTGAGCTATCCCCCTGTGATTCTACAATGTGGCTCCCCTGGGGACCTCCTACATGAAAATCCTATAGGACTCAGTCCTTACATTCACATGTCAGCTTGTACTTTCTTCTTCATTATGCATCCTAGAAATCACTCCAGGACAGGGTGAGTGGCTCCGTTGGTAGAGCACTTGCCTAGCACTGACGAAGCCCTGAGTTTGAGCCTCGACACCTTGTAAACTGACACAGGCGTGGTGACACCTATGGGGAGTCACATGCTTGTAAGGTCAGCACTCAGGAAGAAGGCTGGTGAATCATAAGTTCAAGGTCATCCTCAAGGTCATCCTCAACTAAAAACAAGTTTGAGACCAAGCGGGCTAGGTTAGATGAGACTCTGCCTCCACACAGTGGAGCTCTCAGCAGAGGAGGTGGAGCCTGAGATTTCCTTTATCCCTTCATAACAGATTTATGGCTGTGGACACTCATCCTCAGAGTATGTCAATAGATATGGCAGCGCTAGGTTGCAGAGAAGACGTGGAGACTGTGGCAGGTTCTGCTCAGGGGGCCTGGACCATTTACACTCTCATCAGCAATGCAGGGGAGCCAGCTTCCACAGGCCTGCATCAACAAGCTGTGTGAAACATTTAAATTTATAATATAAAAGATTGTATTGCCGGGCGGTGGTGGCGCACGCCTTTAATCCCAGCACTTGGGAGGCAGAGGCAGGCGGATTTCTGAGTTCGAGGCCAGCCTGGTCTACCGAGTGAGTTCTAGGACAGCCAGGGCTACACAGAGAAACCCTGTCTCGAAAAAAAACAAAACAAAAAATTGTATTATTGCTAATGACATGTATATAGGAGGGGTACACATGCATAAGTGCAATACCTGTGAGGGCAGAAAGGGGATCTGATTTCCTGGAGCTGGAGTTACAGGGAGCTGTGGGCTACCCAATAATAGCACGTCCTCTGGAAGAGCAACAAGAACTTATTCATTTTTTTGTTCTCTGAGACAGTGTCTCTACGTAGCCTTGGCTGTCCTAGAGCTCGTTCTATGGAAGTTTGATTCCCATTCCAGGGGTACCCTATGCCTCTAGTCTTGGGTACCTGCACTCACATGCATACAACTACACACAAACTTATACACATATACAAAATCGAAAATTATATAAATCTTATTTTAAAACAAACTAAAAAAAAAAAAAAGAGAAGGCAAACACGCTGGGCAAAGGCACCCAGTTGTCTTCCAAAAAGAGTGTGGCCTGTACCTGAGAGCGTATGAATACAGCCAACACAACTGGGAACTTACTAGTACTCAATACAACTGGGAACTTATTAAACATTCAGAGGCAGGATTTTTTTGTTTGTAATGTTTTGAGGTTTGTTTGCTAACTCAATTGCACGGCTCTGGAGGTGAATTCTATAGGTGAGAACACTGTTTCACAATGACAACAGGTTGGGGGCAGCTGGAGAATCCTGGGGGCCAGGGATAGGAGGGGACACTTGTTTGCCATGTGTGACGGCCTGCATTCCATCATAGCTGCAAAGTCAGTTAAAAGATCCTCGTCCACTAGTATGTCAGGGATCAAACTCAACAGGGCCCCCTGAGCAAAAAGAATGTACTGAGAAATCAACCACTGTGAGCTAAGCCTAGGATCCCAGCACTGCAGAGGTAGGAGGCCAGCAACCCCAGGCAGCCTGGCTACACAGAGAGCTTGTGCTGGGGAAAAGCAGAAAGCGGTTCTCTCCTGCAACCTGAAACTTTACATGAGAAAGTCTGGCTGGTTGGCTGGTTGGCTGGTTTTCTTTCCAAAGAAGTGTTAATCTTTCTAATCAAGTGGACTTTTGCTGCTTTTATTGGTGCTGAACCAGTTAGTAAGATTAAAGTTACCATTTAACTTCAAAAAGTACGAGTAATCAGTTCACTGGCAGGCTGCTTAGTGTAACCTAAACAACAGTTACAACATTTCCCTAGGCACAGTGTCCCACTTACTAGCCCAATGACTTAAGATAATAAAGCTCTCACATCATTACAAAGCCTGGTGAGGTACAAGGATAGTCTGAACTACCTACTGATACCTATCTCAGCAAAAATACAAGCAAAATAAAATGAGATAGCAAGGCATGGTGGCACATGCCTGTGGTTATTATAGCATACATATAGACTAATATAGTATATATGTGTATCATATCCTATAGTATATATTGGGAGGCAGAGGCAGGGGTTCAGGAGTTCAAAACACTCATACACATAAAATAATAAAGTTATTATTATTAAAGCGCACACACGCGCACACGCACAAACATTCTAGAAAACTTCAGTTCTTTTTTTTTTAAAAAAAAGGAGAAACTGACATGCTAAGGTACACTATAATCCCATCACTCAGGGAGACGAGAGAATCAGGAGTTCAAGGCTGGACTGGACTACACAGAAGTCCAAAGCCAACATTCCACAGGAAGATATGTCTCACAACTCCAAAAGTAAAATAAATTTTAATTTATAAAATTTTGAAGCTGGGCATGGTAGCATGGGGAGGAAGAGACAGGCAAATCTCTGAGTTCGAGGCCAGCCTGGTCTACAAAGTGAGTTTCAGGACAGCCAGGGCTACACAGAGAAACCCTGTCTCGAAAAAACAAAATAAGAAATTAAAGGAAATATACTAACGATGTAATAATTTTCTCAGAAGAGGAGATACTAGTCATACACATTGTTACATTTTGGGATCCTTCTACCAGTGGTTGACGCTGAAACAGGGTCTCACTAAAGCTGGTCTTGAACTCACATCAGATTTCCTTCCTTGGCCTCCCTAATGTTGCTGGTATTACAGCAAAAAGCCAACACATCTAGCCTCTGTATTACTTAGTATAAAGATTTATATTTACTACTTTTAATTATGTGTCTATGTGTGGGTATGTTCATGTGAGTTCAAGTACTTGTGAAGGCCAGAGGCATGATATCTCTTTGAGTTACAGGCAGTTGTGAAGGCCAGAGGCATAGTATCTCTCTGAGTGACAGGGAGTTGTGAAGGCCAGAGGCATGGCATCTCTCTGAGTGACAGGCAGTTGTGAAGGCCAGAGGCATGGCATCTCTCTGAGTGACAGGCAGTTGTGAAGGCCAGAGGCATGGCATCTGAGTGACAGGCAGTTGAGAGTCACTCAAGTCAGGTGCTGGGACTCAAACCTGGGGCCCGCAAGATCTGTAATGTGCTTAACCAGTGAACCACCTCTCCAGCCCAATAATAAGCCCAATAATACTTTTTATTTTGTTGTCTAATTTTTATTTTTTGTTTTTTCAAGGCAGGGCTTCTCTGTATAACTCTAGCTGTCCTGAAACACTCTACAGACCAGGGTGGCTTCAAATTCAGAGATCTACATCCCGAGTGTTGGGATTAAGGCAAGTACCACCACTACCCCCACAACTGTTATTTGTACGTTATTTATTTATAGCATGCAGCCCTTGCTGGAATGTGACTCACTATATAGGTCAGTTTGGCCCTCAACTAACAAAGACCTATTCCCCTCTGCCTCCTGAGTTCTGAATTAAAGCTCTAACCCACCAAGCCCAAACTGGTGTCATACCATTGTTTCCAGGAGCTTTGCTTAATAATAAGCATGTGTTACTTTTAGAAGACAAAACAGGTTCTTTTTTAGATGCTAACACAGCTATCTGTTATCCAGGCACAAACAGGAACTTCATCTGATTTTGGCAATTCTGTCAACTCAGACTAAGAGGTATCATTCCCTCAAGTGTTCTCTCTCTCTCTCTCTCTCTCTCTCTGTCTCTCTCTCTCTCTCTCTCTCACACACACACACACACTTGAACACATATCCAAGCCCACACATAACCATTTTCTTTCCTTCCCTTCCTTCTTTTTTTCTTTTCTTTTCTTTCTCCCTTTCCTTTGGGACAGAATCTCCCCGTGTAGCCCTAACTGACCTAGAACACACTATGTTGACCAGGCTAGTCTCAAACTCACAGAGATCTGTCTGCCTCTGCATTCTAAATGCTAGGACTAAAGTCTGCCCACAAAGGCCCATTTTCGTGTCCTATAGACACTTAAACCCAAGACTAGGACAGAGACAGGAAATGACAGGAGAGAAATTAATCACAGTATCAAACATCCCTAAGAACTATAGACTGTCTTTGGCAAAGGAATGAGAAACAGGAACACTGCACAAATGGGTTCGCCTCTGCAGCTCCTTCTGTGAGCGCCATGGAGGACAAAGCATGTCTTCCAAAATCAGAGCACTCATGGCTCCAACCAGAGTGTTTTTCTGGAAAGGATCAATGGCTGTTAAAAAGTAAATGCTGCCAGGCAGTGATGGCACACTCCTTTAGTCCCAGGACAGCCAGGGCTACAGAGAGATGCCCTGTCTCAAAAAACAAAACAAAAAAATAAATAAAATAAATGCTGTAAAAATAAAATATAAACAAATTTTTTTCCTTTTAAAAGAAAAAAAAAAAAAAAGGAGCGGTGGTGAGTGCTTGAGGGACAGAGGTAGGCAGGCAGATCAGAGAGCTCTATGAGTTTAAGGCCAGCCTGATCTATATAGAGTTCCAGAATAACCAGAGCTTTATAGAGAATCTGTCTCAAAAAACAAAACCAACAACAAGAAAAAGGCAAGTAAGAAAGGAACCAATGCCTTATCACAATTCAGAAGCCCTGAGTTCAGACCCAGCACCACATAAAACTGGGTGTGATGGCATACACCTACAATCTCAGCACTCATGAGATGGAAGCCAGGGAGATGAAGTTCAAGGTTAGCCTCCACCACAAAGCCAGCTGAAGGTGAATCTAGGATATCTGAGCCCCTGCCTAAAAGAAAAAGATGAAAATGAAAAGAAAAAGAAAGAAATGCAGCTATAAAGTTCCACCGTGCCCATGTGTTCTTCCTCCTACTCCTGTAACACAGGACGGTATCACACACCTGATCTGCTACCAGGTGAGGTAATCAGATCCACACACACCATGACACTTTGGGAGAAAGAAAAGAGGAACATGACAGCCATCTCTGTTATAAATGGGAGTGCTCCTATTAAAAATTCAGACAACCTGCTTAATAATTGAAAATGCTACCTTCATAAACAGATTACATAAAAGACACTGGAGCCCAGCTAGTGCCTCACATCTGGGATCCCAGTGCTTGGGAGATGGGGGCAGCTGGATCAGGAGTTCAAGGTCACCCTCCTCATCACTGACACCCCTCCATTCTCAAAGAAATTAAATTTGAAAAATAGAAATAGGGCAGAGAGATGGCTCAGTAGGTGAAGGTGCTTACTGCCAAGCCAGAGGACCTGACAGCATACATGGAAGGAGATACCAAACTCCTCAGAGTTCTCCTCCAACCGCCACACAAGCACTCGGCACACCAATAAACGTTTACAAACAAAACTCTTAGTTTAGGTTAGGTATTTCCAGCACCTGGGAGACAGAGACATGTAAATCTAGTGAATTCCAGGCCAGTCAAGGCTACAAACTGAGACCATGTCTCCAAAAACAAACCAAAACAAACAAACAAAACAGATCCTTATTTTTTAGATAAACATAGAATTGTTTACATATAAAGATTAGCAGCATCAATCATTAAAGGCCTGCAATGGTGCCAAACCCTTTTAATCCCAGCACTCAGGAGGCAGAGGTAGGCAAATCTCTGAGTTCGAAAACAGACTGGTCTACAAAGTGAACTCCAGGACATCCAGGGCCACACAGAGAAACCCTGTATTGAAAAGACAAACAAAAAGCTTACACAGCGTCAGGAATAGAGTCAGGAATTGCTTTGAAAAGGGCAGGGGCTAGAGAGATAGATGCTTCAGTAACTAAGGGCTTGCTGCTTTTCCAGAGATGCTGTGCAGTTTCCAGTGTCAGGTGGCTCACCGCCTCCTGTAACTCCAGCTTGAGTGTCTGACCACACGCACCTGCATGTCTGCCTCACACAGACACTCATACACATAAAGAAGCAGTAAAATAACCTTTGAGAAGGAAAGGAAGTGGAAGGACTTCACAGATGCGCTGAGTCCTGAAACCCCTGGGACTTGAGGAACAGCACGAGAGGCATCACTCACCAGCTCTGTCTTTTATGTACATTCAAGATTTCTTTCATCTTAAAAATTTCAAAATACAGCCAGGTATGGTGGCACATCCTTTAAGAGGCAGAGGCAGATGGAACTCTGTGAGTTCAAGGCCAGTCTGCTCTACAGAGTGTCCTGGCTCCAGGACAGCCAGAACTATATAGTGAGACTCTGTCTCAAAAAAAAAAAAAAAAAAAAAAAAAAAAAAAATCAAACTACATATACTGTGGGAATGCTTCGCTTTCCTCTAAGCTCCTGCACTACTGGTTAATGTTCTGCCTTTGCTCCTCTATGATATATCCAGCAGAGCTGAGTCACCAAGGCTACCTAGCTCACCTTACACTCACATAAAGATTAACTTTCATCCCTTTGTGTGTTATCTGCTCCAGAACAGTAAGAGCACTCACAGAAAACAAGAAGCATCCTGCAAAACCCAGGATGTGGCTCTAAGTCCAGGAAGCTGAGCCAACCCAACATTGCTTTCCCCCAAGAGGCCTAAAAGCAAAAGGACCTAGGAGACTGCCCTCCACTCTTCATTCCAACCAATCCTTGGCCACTGGGGCTTCCCAAACTGCACATTCCACCAGGAACCATCCGAGCAAACAATTCTGACCCATTTTAGTCTGTATTCAGGACTGTGCAGCACTGGGAATGGTGGCACACACCTGTGATCCTAGCACTCTGGAGGCAGAGGCAGAGACAGGTGGATGTCTGTGAGTTCTAGACCATCCAGGATTGCATGGTGAGACCTTCTGAGGAGGAAGATTAAGGGGACGGGAAAGAAGTGTGGCCAAGTCTTCCCCAAAGGAATCAAACTGGGGAGGTGAAGACCAAAGACATTTCTCAAAGAGAATTTTACACAATTCACTATATTGAAACTTGGTAGAAATACTTTTGAGCAATTCCTTCCAGAGTCATCAGAGCTAAAAAAAAGAAAGAATCTCTAGTCCTGTCCCAGCACAGTTGTCGAGGCCTTGGGAAAGGTATGTAGCCTTTCTCAGGCTTCTAGCTTCTTATCTGTAAAGCAAGAGTGGAACTTCGTGGCTAATTACCACCTCAGAGACACTAGCAATGACAGTGAGAGCAGAATGGCAGGGTGGGCCATGGGAAAGAGCAAATGCAGCTCTGCCTGGCTCAGCCTTCTCAATGAGACTGGACCTAGAAGCAAGAGGAAGTTTAAAGAAGACACACTACACTAGGAAACAACTGTCAAGCACTGGAAAGACCGCTCCAGCCCAGGAAAAAGACAGAAAGTACTACAAGAACTCAAGCTCCAGGAAAAAGGCCAGCAAGAGGGCTCAACGATAAGAAACCACCTGGCCCCACACTGTCAACTCAGCAGGGAGCTCCAAGTCAACCAGGGCAATTCTTCCCAATTGCTCTATGGATGCTGCAAATACAGAGGTTTCAACAGTATGACTAATAGAAATGATATACCAACTTTGCCCCACACACACACACCTTTAGTTTTTAGAGACAGAGTCTTGCTATGTACCCAGTTGACCTCAATTCTGACATCCTCCTGCTTGCTAGACGTAAAGACTACAGATGTGTGTTCGACCACACCCAGCTCATTTTTATCTCTCTTCTTCTTCTTAAAGACCATTAAAACATGCAAATGTACTTGAACACCCACTTAACAAATGTCTGCATGTGTGAAAAAATGAATAACATGGAAATTAACAGATAAAAATTTCAGAGACTTCCAACCAATAAATAAAATAAAGGAGGAACATGTAACATAGTTGGTATCTTTTTCAGGGACTTCCAATCAATAAATAACTTTTTAAATGTACATTTGGTGCTTGGCCTACATGTGTGTCTGTGTGAGGGTGTCGGATCCTCTGGAACTGGAGTTACAGACAGTTATAAGCTATTATGTGGGTGCTGGGAATTGAACCTGGGTCCTCTCTAAGAGCAGCCTTCGCTCTTAACCACTGAGCCACCTCATCTATTCCCAACTGATAAATGAAGGGGAACCTGTGACATAGCTG
This sequence comes from Grammomys surdaster, assembly GCF_004785775.1. Classification (NCBI taxonomy): domain Eukaryota; kingdom Metazoa; phylum Chordata; class Mammalia; order Rodentia; family Muridae; genus Grammomys; species Grammomys surdaster. The sequence continues at coordinate 161,055 of NW_021620929.1, forward strand.
GTATCTTCTGGGTTGCAGCAAAGCACACAGCCCTGGTGCCATCTTCACCTCATACAATTAAGTGCTGAAAGGACAACAGCAAGGCCTTGGTCTTGGAGCCTGCTTCCCCGGGAGCCCCTGGGGACCCTCACACATGAACTGTGCCTCTGTTACCCTTCCATACATCTCAGCTCTCCTGTGAGAGTGGAGGCCCTGATGGCTCTGCTACATTTGACAACTGGCATGAAACTCCTGGGCCCATTCTCTTTCTTTTCTTGATCATGGTGGCAGAACTGTGTGTGTATTCTAGCAAATGTGTGCACCCATGCATGAGTGTGCTTTGAAACAGGGTTTTACTTTGTAGCCCAAGTTAGTCTTGAACTCACTACATAGGCTAAGCTGACCTTGAACTTCCAGCAGTCCCATCTCAACCTCACAGATGCTGGGACTACCAGTATGCAGCATCATGCCCAGCTTAAGATTTACCTATGCTTGCTGATTTTGCCACTTTACTGTAGAGCAGCTATCTATCCTTTTATGTGATACAAAGGACTGAGCTGCAGGCTATGAGCATGAGTCAAATACTTTTCCACTGATTATATCTTCAGCCAGAAATTAACATTTTTAATGCCTAAGACCCTTCTGGCCACTAATTACAGTGTCTCAAATAAAACCTAGTACAACAAATGGTAAACACACAGTAAACTAACTCTACTCGAAAGGCATCTACAAGTCTGGCCTCTGAGGTCCTAACATTGTTGGTGGCAGAACCAAGGCACTGAAAAGGGTTTCCCACTCCCAGATCTAGGAAATAAGTAGCAAGTGTAATGTTAGAGGAGGGGTATACCTCCTCGGAGAGGGAATAGGGGATTCCAGGGAAACTACCCTAAACAGAAATCAGCGACACCTCTCCCGACCAGAACTATACTCAGTTTGTTACCTGTTCTGCCCCATACACCGTAGCAAATTGGATGAAATCCTCGATGCGAACGAAGCCATCCCCATCCCTGTCCAGAGCGTCGAATACCGTCCTGAGGCGTGCACCCTCCTCCTGAGCTGTCCCGGGCTCGCTGGGCAGCGACAACGCCGGGCCTGGGTCCGAGGGTGGCCCGGGACATGCCTGCAGCAGCTCACCCTCAGCGAGCAAGGGTTCTAAGGGTAGGCCCCGCGTAGGGCGGCAGTCTTCCAGCTCCTCCGGCCAACTGCACAGGACTTTGGGCTTCTCCGGCTCTTTAAACTGGAGACGCGAAACTTTGGGTTCCTCTCGATCCTCGGGCCAGAAGCAGGGAGCATCGGGCTCTTCCTGCCAGCACCGCGTTGTGTTCTGCTCATCCGGCCAGAGGCACAGCACCTGGGGCTCCTCTGACCAACAACGAGGTGCGTCGGGCTCATCTGGTTCTTTGGTCCAGAAGCACGGTGCGTTGAGAGCGTCGGGCTCCTCGGGTTCCTCGGGCCAGCAGTGAGGTGCATCTGCTTCCTCCGGTTCCTTGACCAAGATGCACGGTGCATCGGGTTCCCCCGGCCACAGGTGAGAGGCGTCAGGCTCCTCTGGCTCCTTGACCGAGAGGCACCCTGTGTCCACCTCCTGAGAATAGCAGTGAGGGGCGTCAGGCTCTTCCAGCTCCTTGGCCAACAAGCACGGTGCGTCTGACTCCTGGGGCCAGCAGTGAAGGACGTCAGGCTCTTCCAGCTCCTCCGCCAAGAGGCTCGGTGAGTCGGATTCCTCCCACTCCTTGGCCAAGAGACACGGTACATCGGGCTCCTGGGGCCAGCAGCTAGGGGCGTCGGATTCCTCCCACTCCTTGGCCAAGTGGCACGGTGCGTCTGGCTCCTGGGACCAGCAGCGAGGGGCGTCAGGTTCCTCCAGCTTCTCGGCTAAGAGGCAGGCTGCGTCTGGCTCTTGGGGCCAGCAGCGAGGGGCGTCAGGTTCCTCCAGCTCCTTAGCCAAGTAACAGGATTCGTCGGGTTCCTGGGACGAGCAGCTAGGGGCGTCGAGGTCCTCTAGTTCCTTGGCCAAGTGGCACAGTGCGTCTGGCTCTTGAAGCCAGTAGCGAGGGGCATCAGGTTCCTCCACCTCCTTGAGCAAGTGACAGAATGCGTCTGGTTCCTGGGGCCAGCAGCGAGGGGCGTCGGGTTCCTCTAGCTCTTTGGCTAAGTGGCACGGTGCGTCTGGCTCCTGGGACGAGCAGCGAGGGGCGTCGGGTTCCTCCAGCTCCTTAGCCAAGTGACAGGATTCGTCGGGTTCCTGGGACAAGCAGCGAGGGGCGTTGGGCTCTCTGGCCCAGCGACTAGGAGCGTGAGGCTCCTCTACCTCTTCGGGCCAGCAGATTGGCGCGTTGGGTCCCTCTGGCCACCGTTGAAGCTGGGCGTGTTCCTCGGGCTCATCTGACCAGCCGCGAGGAGCGTCGGGCCCCACCAGCCCCTTGACCCCGCGCTGGGGCCCAGACGCCGACTCGTCGTGGTCCGACAGAGAGGTCGGCTGGCTCAGCTCCATGATCCGGCGCCCGCTAAACTAGGGATGATACGAGAGGCGCGGAAGGCAGACAAAGGCGCTCAGGGCGCGGCGGCGGGCGCGGGCATCCCCGCGGCGACGCGGGCGGGCGCGCGCGGGGCGCCCGGACTGCTGGGGCTGGCGCTCGGGCCCTGCTCCGCCTTCGCCCATCTTCGCACCACACCTTAGCGGCTCCCGGCCCCGCAACGCGGCTGGCGCGGGCCCATGGCGGTGGCACAGCCCAGACGACGTGAGGACCCGGTGGCGGGGAGTGGACGATGGGAGACAAGCACCGGCCGGGCAGCGGAGGCTGAAGCCTGAGCTCCTGAGCTTAGGGACCCAGTGAGGGACGCCGGCGCCGGCGCCGGCCCGCCCTCCGTCGCGCGTGACGTCAGCACGCCGTGCAATCTGATCACGCCCCCCTGGATTGCTATAAAGGTGGGTTCGAAGCGGGCACAGTTTAGGGCGACAGTGATCTGCCCCGTTCGAATTTTCGGTATGATTTACGCGAATGAGATGAGTGAAGCGTTCTGTCGCAGGAAGAGTCTCCCGAGAATAGGCTTTGGGAAACTATTACTGAACGGGAAACAAAACATGCGCATATCCCAGAGAAGCCGCTAGTCCAGTCTGTGTGACTCCTTCACAAACTGGTGGTACAGACCAGAATACTAATTGGCAGACTACCACGTAGGTGCGAAGGAGCGCTCGAATTGCCCCGCCAGGTAAGGAATTACCCAAAGTCACCCACATAAGGACAGAATCTGAGGGGCTCACACGCATTCATCCACAGGAGCGCACAGTGAAGGGGCACAGATCTTGTTTTAGTTTGATATGTTGTTTGGTATCTTTTTGAAACAGCTACCTTTAACTCCTAATCCTGCCACCATGAATTATAGACTGGCCCCACCAACACTGCTCTGAACAGGTTTTTAAACTCGATATCCAGCGCTGATCGCCAGTATTGTTAACTAATGCCGTTGTCATCTCCAGAGGATCGTGGTCAGGGATGCGGAGCAGTTGAGTAAGCCAGTTGGAAGCGATAAGGTGCATCTAGACAAGAACTAAATTTAGCCATTTAGCCAAGGGAAACTCTGAACCAATTTTACATCTGTAGGCACCAATGGATAAGTATGGTTTCATAAGCAATTTTGGCAAAAGCTAAAAACTGAACTCCGTTTCCAGGTGTACAGCCGGCTAATCTACTGAGTCATCCCCCATGGCAAAATGCCCAGCACATTATAGGAGGCTTTGAGCAGCTGGCTTTGGGGAAAGGAAGATGATGTGGTCCTCTTCCCAAACTGTAGTCTCATTTTTCTGTAAGAACTGAATGGTTTTGTGAGGAATATATACTGAAAGAATAGAGTCGCTTCCATCTAACCCAAGGACTGGAAATTGCCTTTGGCTGATGAACATTGTCACAGGCAGCTCCAGTAAATGTCAGCCTTTCTATTTAGTGTGTCATAGTAAGTATCCACCTGTCCTTTGGTGTCCTTTGGTGTTCTCAGTCAGGTCCAAGACCTGTTTTCTGAGGAGCAGGTGTTCTAGGTGTGCGACAAGGCTAAGAAAATATCTATGACTTCCAGCGCTTATGTGCCGAAATAGAACCAGTGTGTGAAGAATGCACACCTCCCTGCTTGGACCAAGTAATGGAGCTACAGATGAAAGGTTAAAAGGAGCCAATCGAGGTGGGGTAGGTGGCTCAGTTAACAAAGTGACTGTCCTGCAGTCATGAGGACCTGTGTTCAGATTCCAGAACCCATCTTAAAAGCTGAGTATGTACCTATAATCCCAGCACTAAAGAGGCAGATGCAGGAGGGTCTCCAGGCATGGACACAGACGTGGTACACAGATATAAATGCAGGCAAGCACACATGAAATTATTTTTAATGTTTAAAATTAAACAAAAAAATAAGCTAGGAGCAGTGACTCAGTAGTTACAAGCAGTTACAGTGAAAGCATAAGGACCAAGTTCAAATCCCAACATACACGTTAAAGTTAACTGTGGTCCTGTGCTCTCCTGCATGCAACTCCAGCTCTCAGAGGTATAGAGACAAGATGACCACTGGGGTGAGGTGCCTGTCAGCCTAGCTGAAAAATTAAATTGTTACGTTTATTGAGAGATCCCGCCTCCAATAACCAAGGTGGATAGAGAAGATACCAGGCACCTTCTTCTGGCTTATACACACATGCACATACATACAGACTCACACACCAGTCCACATGTGTGTACATACACCACACATATCTCGCACTGACGCACATATAAGCATACACACAAAATAAGGTGGAGAGTGATTGAGGAAGACATTAGACACTTCTTTTTTAAAAAAAGATTTATTTATTTTATATATGTGAGTACACTGTCAGTCTCTTCAGAGAAAGGCATTGGATTCCATTACAGATGGTTGTGAGCCACCATGTTGTTTCTGGGAATTGAACTCAGGACCTCTGGAAGAGCTGTCAGTGCTCTTAACCACTGAGCCATCTCTCCAGCCCAGACACTAGACACTTTTAAGATGTCAATTTGTGTCCCCCACAAACATGGGCACACATAGTTGTACACACATGAGACTGAAGCAGAAGAACCAGCATCCATCCCAGCCCAGACACAGAAACAAGACAAAGAAGTGGTTTTCCTGAAAACCCGCTGACTCCTTATTCAAATGGACAAAACTGAAGGCAGAATGATAAGTCATTGCTCTAACCCTGCACGGGGAGGCCACACCCTGAAGCAGAGGCAATCATCACAGGAGAGCTGCATTGCTCCCCTGGAGTGCCGACAGCATGTATGACCACCTTGCAGAACCAGAACTGACACATGATTGATCAGACCACAGCTCAGCATGATTTGCCTGGCCCCATTCCTCCTGTACTTAAACCTAATGCTCACACCAATCCCGGGAAAGTGGACTTAGGATCCCTGAACCTTCCGCTCTGTTCTTTAGCTGTGGCTGCATTAAGTGAATCCTTTCTCCACTTCTCACCTCACTCATCTTTAGCCAGTATATCTGCAAGGGCAGCGAAGCCTGTTGGGGATACCAGAGCCAAAAGTTTTGTTCTAAAAATCTCAGTCACACTGCCTATCATTCCAATCCAGGAATTCCTTGACCAGAAAGACCCTGTATGGACACAATCTTCACTTGTTCCACATGTTAGTAGCAGAATGGCTGGATCATGTAGTCTGTACGGATTTTTAAATCTTTTTATAACAGTGTGTGTGTGTGTGTGTGTGTGTGTGTGTGTGTGTTTGGGAATATGTGCTTATACCTACACATACGCCTACACATACATACATATGTAAATGTGATTTTCAAAAAAAAAATCAACAATGTACCAGATGGTGGTGGCGCACGCCTTTAATTCCAGTCCTTGGGAAACAGAGACAGGCAGATCTCTGAGCTCAAGGCCAGCCTGGTCTACACTTCGAGTTCCAGGACAGCCAGGGATAAACAGAAACCCTGTCTCAAAACAAGTAAACAGGCCGGTCAGTGGTGGCACATGTCTTTAATCCCAGCACTTGGGAGGCAGAGGCAGGCAGATTTCTGAGTTAGAGGCCAGCCTGGTCTACAGAGTGAGTTCCAGGACAGCCAGGGCAACACAGAGAAATCCTCTCTTGAAAAACCAAAAAAAAAAAAAAAAAAAAAACAACAACAACAACAAAAAAGTAAACAAAACATTAACAATGCCCACAGCGGAATAAATATTAAGAGAATAAATGTACAAATCAAGGTACCTGGAGAGCTAGGCTGAAGTAGGGCTGAAGACATAGATGACTGCTTGCCTGACATTTGCAAAAACCTGGGTTCACAAAATATAACCACAAGAGTAACAAAAAGAGGGAAAAGGGTAAGTATGTTGCTACCCTCTTACAATCTCCACTCTTGAAAAGTGAGAGAGGAACAAACAGAAGTAGAAGGCTAACCTTGACTACATAATAAAATTGGAGGTGTGAGTGTTGCCCACATATTTGTGTGTTGAAGCCTAGGCCCCCAAGCTGGTGGCACTATTTTGGGATATTCTGGAAATTTAAAGAGGTAGGGCATTAGGGATGGATTCTTAGAGTATGTGAACTCATGCATGTGTGGGTGTTGTCTGTCTTTCTGTCTCCCCCAGTTCCCATATGCCATGAAGCAAGAACTTGTTCTGTTGCTACACTCTGTGATGAGCACAGACCATGGAGACCATGGAGAACAACCATGGAGACTGAGCCCTCTGAAAGCATAATCTCAAGTCTTCCCATCCTTCAGATGTTTCTGTCAGATGTTTACTTGTTTTGAGACAGGGTTTCTCTGTGTGTCCCTGGCTGTCCTGGAACTTGCTCTGTAGACCAGGCTGGCCTTGAACTCAGAGATCCTCCTACTTCTGCTTCCTGAGGACTGTCTATTTTCTCACAGCAATGAGAAGAGTAACTGCCAGGATCTTGTGGTGTGGTTTGAGAGAGAGAATGGCCTCCATAGGCTCATGTTTGAATGTTTGAATACTTGGTCCATACTTAATGAAACTTTTGGGGCAGGATTAAAGGGTGTGGCCTTGTTGGGGGCGTGTCTCTCTCTCCCTCAGTGTTGTGTCTGGAGATGCAAACTCTCACTACTGCTCCAGTACCAAGCCTGTCTGCTTGCCTGCCTGCTTGCTGCTATACACCCTACCGTGGTGGTTATGGTATCCTGTGAACCTCAAATTAAATACTTTCTTTTATAAGTATTTATAAATGTTTTATCACTGCAATAAAAAAGTAACAGCCATTTGCCTTGTAGTTGTCCTCTTTCATGTATGCCTACATTGAGAAAATTCATCTAGGTGTAAGTCTTTCTTCTTGGGGGAGGCTGTGACTACTCAGGAATTAAGAGCGCTTGCCACCAAGCCTGACAACCTGTGTTAAATCCCCATAACCCACAGAGTGGAAAAAGAGAACTTACACTTGCAAGTTGTCCTCTAACCTCCACACATCCCATGACAGATATGCATGTTCAGACACACACACACAGAGAAGACATCGAACAAACAAACAAGCCTTCTGAGGGCTCCCACCACCCACTACGACCTGTGCCTGCACACCATCCCTGTCTCTCCAAGTCTCTGAGCTACAGCACCCTGGAGGCTCTGGAGGCTGTGTAGCAGGGCCCCTGCCTCTCAGTGCTAATATCCCAGGGGCCTGGCCCCGAGTGCAGGCAGGGTCAAGCTGGCCAGCTACACAGAAGATGCCGAGCCAAGCCCTTCAACAGATGCTGGACAGAAGCTGTGGGTGTGTTTTGCCACCGATGAAGATGATAGAAAAGCTGAATGGGTGAGACCCTGCAGGTGCAGAGGACCAGTCTACTAAGTGAGTTCACCAGGCTTGTCCACAACGCTGGGGGGGGGGGGGGTAGATGACAAGCAAAGAGAAAACAGCACAGCCAGAGTGATGTGTCCTCAGTGCAATGCTGAGTACTTAATAGTGTTTCCAAAGCTGGGTCCAGTTGTTCATATCTTCGATCTTGCAGATAGACTGGTCTCAAAAGCTTGCCCTTCTGCTGAAGCAGGAATAATGGTTGGATCTATCTGTGGGACAGCTGTGACTTACGGAGCAGTGACAGTGATGGAGGCTGTAGGTCATAAAGAAGGACTGGATGTTATGGAGCGAGATGACCCTTTATTTCTTTTGATTAGACTTCAGGAATAGACATGACTAACTATTCCTGTCATGCTGATATTAGGCAAAATGATTCACGGGGAAGACTATGTGCTTAGGCTATGATGCAAATACTCAAACTACAAATCTTGAACAGTATATTTCCAGGGATCGGTTGTCCTGTGATCCTTTAGCAGATCGTGTCTCTGCTACTAGAATTCTGTGTGGAGCCCTTGTCTTTCCTACCATTGCAACAATAGTTGGTAAGCTGCTGTTCAGTAGTGTTAACTCAAATTTACAAAGGACAATCTTGGGTTGAGTTGCTTTTGTTGCCATAAAAGGAGCATATAAGGTTTACTTCAAACAGTAGCAGTATTTATGTCAGACACACCACAACACATCACAAAATCCTTAATTATTCAGAGAAGGAAGAAGCATAAAACCGATTCCTGGTTGTTCTGAGGCCTCTCATCCTGACGAGTCTGTTGTGTTCTGATTCCATCATTAATGCACTAGTGGAGACTTGTGATGAGCTTCTGCTCCTATATTCTCAAGAAATATAATGAAGCACACAGAGAGCAGGGGAGAAAGCCTCTCAGCCGTCATGGAACGGACGGGCATAAATCAGTCTGTAATTTGTATGTACTACTTTTACAGCAGTCGGCGAAACCATTATTTTAGCATGGTAAACATGAGTTTGCCCATATTTTTCCAGACAAAAATATAAAAATAAAGCTGTACAAATATTAAAAGTGGACATGTTGTTTTATTCTGATGCCTCTTTTGTATACGTGTTTAGTGTTTTCTTAGAAACAGCACCTCAATGAAAGTTTGTGTGCACATATGCATCTGTGCTTGCATGTGTGCATGCGTGTGTGTGCTTATATGCTACATACATGTGGGTACCTCAGGAGTCCAGAAAAGGGTGTAGATGCCCTGGAACTGGAGTTACAACTGAGCCACCTGAGTCTGGACACCAATCTCAAACTCAGGGCCTGGGAAAAGCAGCAAGTGCTCTTAATTACAGAGCATTTCTCCAACCCTAAAATAACCTTTTTTAATTTATACTTTTGAAAGCTAGGTTAACATTTTGTATTTGACAAGCAAAGTTAAGTGAGAAGTCAATTTTCGGTCCATGTCACACACCCTGGGGCCTCTGGCACTCAAGGACAAAGAGCCTCCCATGTTTACTGATATTTTATTTAGTGGGAAAGATTTTTTTTCTCACCTTCAAATTTGGCAAAGTACATTTCTTTGAGTAAAAATAGAGCGTGAGTTTGTAAGGCAGAGTTTAATTCCTCCTGACTCAGCCTGAGGATTTGCTGATTTTCTTATTTTAACATCTCATGCTGAAGTTGCTCACACCTGCCCCTGTCTCCTCGGGGAAACGAAGCATCTCCAGCCCCCACATTCTCCACCCATCACACCTCCCTTCCTCCCCTCCGCACCCTTTCCCACACGTACAGCCTGGGGCAGAAGTGCCTGCATGAGGGCTGTAGCCGTAAATCAGGATGTCTTCTCTATAGCACCAGTTTCTGTCCCTGGTTAAAGAGTGTTTCCGGCATCCTCCTTGTCTGAATACTGTGTGATTACATATGGAAGAATTCTGAAGTGATTCTTTCTGTTTTTGAAGCAGAGTCATGCTATGTAGCCCTGACTGGCATGGTACTCTATGTTTAGCTCAGGCTGGCCCCAAATGTATGAGTTGAGAGGCCAATCCTCTCAACTCAGTCTCCCAAGTGCTGGGAGTAAAGATACCACCATATCTGGCTTTAAAGTCAGTTTTATTAATTTATTTATTTACAAGCAGGGCCTCGGGTGGCCCAGCTTGGACGTGAACTGGCTGTGTGTCTGAGAATGATCTTTTTTTTTTTTTTTAAAGATTTATTTATTATATATGAATACACTGTAGCTGTCTTCAGACAGACCAGAAGAGGGCATCAGATTCCATTACAGATGGTTGTGAGCCACCATGTGGTTGCTGGGATTTGAACTCAGGACCTCTGGAAGTGCAGTCAGTGCTCTTAACCACTGAGCCATCTCTCCAGCCCGAGAATGATCTTGAATTCTGATCCTACTTCCTCCTTTAGAGTTCTGGGATTACAAGTATGTGCCACCATACCCAGACATATTTTCTGGGTTTTGTTTTGTTTATTTAAAATAATCTCTTACTCTACAGCTCAAGCTGGCCTTTAAATTGACAACCCTCTTACCTCAGCCTCCTATGTGGAGAGATTACTGCTATGGACCATGATGCTCAGTAAGTCTTTATATTTTTAGCAATTGTTTCTCCTTCCTCCTTTGGCTGCCATTGAAAACTGCACTTTGAGATTCCAAGATTCCTCTACACCAGAGAAGGCAAACTGAGATCCACATGGTCATACAAAAGGATGCAAAAGGAACATCATATGTTCTCAGGGCTGAAGCATAGCTTGTCAAGTGCTAGTGTGGCTGGGGTCTGACCCAAGCTCTTCCATCCTGGGCCTGGAGCTCTTGAGTCACGCATCTTTCCTGAGTCCTGGTTTGTGTAGTACTCAAGGATCCAGGGTTTGTTTTAGATCTATGGGGCCAGAGTAGATCTGCCTGCATCCAAGTAACAGTGTGATGTGTCCTGAAGGCAGTGGCTCAGAGACCATGCCTAGCTGACAGTTGGGCCAGCTTGGGAAGTCCTGACATAGATCCATTTCTTCAGTCTTCTAGAAGATATTGCTGTGCACCTGAAACCTCTGCACAGAACCAGAGACCGACAGAAGGCTACTCACTGCCTACCTACACATCCATTGGAGAGTTTCACCATGGTAAAACAGGTTTAATCTGTCCCAGAGGAGAAGGACAGAATGACACAGGAAGGGTTAATCCCACTGGCTGAGAATAAGACCACTACTACACTTTTTTAGCCAGATTTAAATCAAGATTTTATTAAATACTAGCCAAGATGGTGGACCTGGGCCAGATCCATACCTGGGATTCCCAGAGTATGGAGATTACTTACAATTAGTACGGGTTTTATAAAAGCAAAATCCACGAGGCTGTGGTGCTTCCCACCTTCATCCAATCAGGGACCAGCATACATCCATAGGTACTTTCTTTTTCTTTTTTCTTTTTTTACATTGATGCTTTTAATATGTCTTGTATAATATTTTAGTGTATTGCTATTTAAAAACTGAGATAGCACTGGGCAGTGGTGGTGCATGCCTTTAATCCCAGCACTTGGGAGGCAGAGGCAGGCGGATTTCTGAGTTCGAGAGTTCAAGGCTAGCCTGGTCTACAGAGTGAGTTCCAGGACAGCCAGGGCTACACAGAGAAACTCTGTCTTGAAAAACAAAAAACAAACAAACAAAAAAACAAAAAAACACCTAGATAATATCTAAAAAACACCTAGATAATATCTAATATAAATATCTGCTGTTTGGAAATAATATTTGAATGCTGATGCTGACTTAGCTAATTGAATACTCTACTAATTTAGACCACATTAAGATTAATGATACAGCTATTTAATATATCATATTGGTTAACTAGTATTTGAAAATAGGTTTTTTTTTTTCTTCCTCCAATCAGGGGCCAGCATACAAGTTTAGGTACTTCCTGCCTACATACCTCCTGGGTATTGGGGCAACCGAGCTTGTTTATAGAAGTAAAGACGTGTGTCTAGGTGTTATCTTCCGTGACCAACAGCCTCCAGCATTCCAGGAAGCCGTCTGTCCTTGGGCAAGAAGGGTTTACGGGTTAGAAGCATTTTAGATTATAGATCTCTTAAGTGCAGTAATTTAACCTTAAAACATAACTTTAGCCATCGTGTTAGCTGTTACAGGAACGTCTGCTGGCCTTAAAATGTTATAGCTAATGTAGTTTTCTAGAAAATACCATTTCAGCTTGTCTCTTCTCCACTCAGTCAGTGAGCCCACATGGATACAGGCAGAGAGAAGATAAAAAGCCATGACCATAGACCCCAACACTTTCCAGTGAGACTCAACTCATACACTCTGGGCTCCTAACACTTGGTGTCTAGAGTGTCCACTGGCTTCAGGTCCCTCCTTCCAGTAGTTCTGTAGATACTAGCAGGCAGCCACAGCCTTTCAGATGAATGAGGCTGCAGACAACATTGAGACAAGGTGTTCACGGTCATCAGCTTAACAGACAGAGGGGTATAAGCCACACAATGGGAGGAAGAAGAGGAATAATAAATAGGAGAGATATTAACTAAGTAGTCTGTAAGCTAAAACACCTGTGAATATGATGGGCAAATTGGTTTCAGCACAACGATTGTCATGTTGAGAAATGTTTTTTGTATTTAAATATGTATGCTCATTTCAACATCCTTTATTAATAAAAATGCTTTTTTTTTTTTTTAGGTTTTTTTCGAGACAGGGTTTCTCTGTGTAGCCCTGGCTGTCCTGGAACTCACTCTGTAGACCAGGCTGGCCTCGAACTCAGAAATCTGCCTGCCTCTGCCTCCCAAGTGCTGGGATTAAAGATGTGTGCCACCACCGCCCGGCAAAAATGCATTTCAATGTCTGTCTTAGTTAGGGTTTTACTGCTGTGAACAGACACTATGACCAAGGCAACTCTTACAAGTACAACATTTAATTGGGGCTGCCTTACAGGTTCAGAGGTTCAGTCCATTATCATCAAGGCAGGAACATGGCAGCATCCAGACAGGTATGTTTCAGGAGAAGCTGAGAGTTCTACATCTTTATCTGAAGGCTGCTACCAGAATACTGGCTTCCAGGCAAATGACCTGGGTTCAGTTCCTAGCATTCACATGGCAGTTCACTATAACTCCCATCCCAAGATATCCGATGCTCTCCTCTGGCCTCTGCAGGCACTGCATACCCATGGTGCATAAGCACACTCAGGCAACATTTTTTTATGCATCTAAAGTAAATAAAAAAAATAATGTTGAAGTGAAGAGGTCATCTTCAGGGGCTGTTGAAACAGCTCAGTATGTAAAGACACTGCCAGCCTCGCAACCAGAGTTTGCTTCCCGAAACCCACATAAAGGAAGAAGAGAACTGACAACACACAGCTGTCCTCCGACCTCCGCACATATATGTGCTCTCTTCTCCACATTGTGTACAAACACGGTAATATGGGCCAGCAAGATGGCTCAGCAGGTAAAGACCACCAAGCCTGTCACCTGAATTCAATCCCCAGCACCTACTTGGTAGAAGGAGAAAACCAAGTCTCTAACATTGTCCTCTGATCGATCGTCACATGAACATCGTGACACATGTGTGCCCACACATATACACGCAAATGAATAATAAATGTTTAAATGCAAAGCAAAACAAAACAAAGCAAACAAACAAAACAGGTCCCTTCAATCTGTTTCCTATGCCTCCATGGGGTGGCCCCGCCCTGGTAGACAGAGAGGAGGACCCAGTGATTGGGAAAATCCCCCAGGGAGACAAGTGGCTTTTGGTGCCAGATCTTGTAGTACGGGTAAGCCACAGCTGGGCTGCTCCAAGTTACCAAGGCAACAGGAATCAGTGGAAAGGAACACCCTACAAATGAGCACTGTTTATTTTGGGCAATTTTAAGGTTTTCGTGTTCTGCAGAGGCAAAGATAAACATACCCAGACCTTCATTTGTAAACTGTGGAAAACAATGACATGCTACAAATCACCTGTATGGCTCAAACCAAGGCACAGGTGAATAAACACGGTTTTGTTTGTTCGTTTATTTAACACTTACAACCCAAGGCACTTTATTCTTTTTTTTTTTTTTTGTGAGAGGGAACTATGTGTGGTTTTTTGAGACATAGTTTCTCTATGTAACAGTCCTGACTGTATGTCTTAGGAGTTCCATTGCTGAGAAGAGACAGCATGACCAAGATAACTCTTATAAAAGACAACATTTAATTGGGGCTGGCTTACAGGTTGAGAAGTTCAGTTCACTGTTTTAATAGCAGGAAGCATGGCAATGTGCAGGCAGACATGGTGCTAGAGAAAGAGCCAAGAGTTGTTTTTTGTTTTTGTTTTTTTTTGTTTTTCAAGACAGGGTTTCTCTGTGTAGCCCTGGCTGTCCTGGAACTCACTCTGTAGACCAGGCTGGCCTCAAACTCAGAAATCCGCCTGCCTCTGCCTCCCAAGTGCTGGGATTAAAGGCGTGCCCCACCACTGTCCGGCAAGAGCCAAGAGTTGTACATCTTGATCCAAAGGCAGTCAGAAGACTATGAGGAGGGTCTCAAAGCCCACCCCCATGGTAACACACTTCCTCCAACAAGGTCACACCCACTCCAACAAGGCCACACCCACTCCAACAAGGCCACACCTCCCTAGGCCAAGCATATTCAAACCACCACATTGTCCTAGAACTGTACGCCAGGCTGGCCTCAAGAGACAGGGTTTCTCCGTGTAGCCCTGGCTGTCCTGGAACTCACTCTGTAGACCAGGCTGGCCTCGAATCAGAAATCCGCCTGCCTCTGCCTCCCAAGTGCTGGGATTAAAGGTGTGTGCCACCACCGCCCGGCAGAAACCCTATCTCAAAAAAACAAAAAACAGTCCCAGCACTTGGGAGGCAGAGGCAGGCGGATTTCTGAGTTCGAGGCCAGCCTGGTCTACAGAGTGAGTTCCAGGATAGCCAGGGCTATACGGAGAAACCGTGTCTCAAAAAACCAAAAAAAAAAAAAAAAAAAAGGGAGAGAGATAGGATTTCTTTATGTAGCCTTGGCTATACTAAGTCTGTAGACCAGGTGTGGGCCACCACTGCCCGGCCTTCATCTCCCTTCTAAGGGCTGAGATTAAAGGGGTACACCACCACCACCTGACTACTTTACTTTGTTGATTTTAAGATAGGTTTTTGCTACGTAACCCAAGCTGGCTGATAGTCTGTAGCCAAGCTGGCCTTGAATCTGTGGCAGTTTTGCTAGAATTACAAGTGTAATCACCAAGCCTGGAATTTTGTTGTTGTTGAGGGGTTTTTGGTTTGATTTGGGTTAGGGGGTATTTTTTGTTTGGTTGCTTGCTTGCTTGCTTGGTTTTTGAGACTGGGTCACAATGTGTAGCCTAGACCATCCTTAAACTCCTAGGCTTCCTGCTTCAGCCTCCAAGTGCTGGCATTACATGGCTGTGCCATCGTGATGGACTAATACTTTTTAAACTCTGCATCTGAGGGGTTTGAGAAACGACTTGGTGATTAAAGCTATATACTCCTTTTGGAGAGGAATGGATTTCAATTTTCAGGACCCATGTCATGAGGCTCAAAACAGATTATAATTCCAGCTCCATGGGAATCTCAAAGATGCCCTCTTCTGAACTCTGAGGGCATCTGCGCTAACACATTCAGATTCACACATACACATAATTTTTTTTTAAAAACAGGCTATAGAGATGGCTTAGTAGTTAGGAATACTTCCAGTTCTCCCAAAGGAGTTGAGTTCAATTCCTAGCAAGCACATTGGGCTAGGAAGGCCAACTCCAGGTGTTCTGCTGCCCTCCTCTGTTGTCCAAGGGTACATTTTACATGCATGGCATACATTCACAGATATATACACATAATACATAAATAAAAATATATTTTTAAGAAATCTGCATCTGCCCACTGGCTGCTCCGAAAAGCTATCTTTGCATTGTTCCCGGGTCGTGCTCCGCGCTCACTGCAGCCACCTTCGCCGCCCACCGCCTCCTGCAACGCGGACTCCGGCAGCTTTCTCGCCAGAGTCCTCGAACTCCGTTAATTCCTCACTCGCTGCATCGGACCACCGGCGTGCCCCACCATGTCAGACGCGGCAGTGGACGCCAGCTCCGAGATCACCACCAAGGACTTGAAGGAGAAGAAGGAAGTTGTGGAGGAGGCAGAGAATGGAAGAGATGCACCTGCCAATGGGAACGCTCAAAATGAGGAAAATGGGGAGCAGAAGGCTGACAATGAGGTAGCTGAAGAAGAGGAAGAAGGTGGGGAGGAAGAGGAGGAGGAGGAAGAAGGTGACGGTGAGGAAGAGGATGGAAATGAAGATGAGGAGGCGGAGGCTCCTACGGGCAAGCGGGTAGCTGAGGATGATGAGGATGAGGATGTTGATACCAAGAAGCAGAAGACTGAGGATGACACACAGCAAAAGGAAAAGCTAACCTTACGCACCGTCACCTATTCACCCTCCACTTCCCGTCTCAGAATTTAAACGTGGTCACCTTCGAGTAGAGAAGTAGGCCCCGCCCACAGCGGGCAGTGCCACCCACAGATGACATGCGCTCTCCACCACCCCTCCAAAACCACAACATGAATTGGCAACAAGGAAGGAAAAAAGAACCAGAACTTCCCAGGCCCTGCTTTTTTTCTTAAAAATACTTTAAAGGAAAATTTGTTTGTATTTTTTATTTACATTTTATATTTTTGTACATATTGTTAGGAGTCAGCCATTTTTAATGATAACGGATGACCAAACCAGCCTTCAGAGCTTTTTCTGTCCTACTTCAGACTTTACTTGTGGTGTGACCATATTCATTATAATCTCAAAGGAGAAAAAAAACCTGGTTAAAAAAAAGCAAAAACAACAACAACAAAAACCAATCTTATTCCAAGCATTCCAGTAACTTTTTTTGTGTATGTACCTAGCTGTACTATAAGTAGTTGGTTTGTATGAGATGGTTAAAAAGGCCAAAGATAAAAGGGTTTTTTTCCTTTTTTTTTTTTTTTGTCTATGAAGTTGCCATTTTTTTGTTTTTTGGGTTTTTTTTTTTTTTTTGCCTGTTTAATGTATGTGTGAAACAATGTCCAACAATAAACTGGAATTTTATTTTGCTGAGTTGTTCTAACAAAAAAAAAGAAAAGAAAGAAAGAAAGAAAGAAAGAAAGAAAGAAAGAAATCTGCATCTAAGGAGCTGGAGAGATGGTTCAGCACTTGCCGCTCTTGCGAAGGACCTGGGTTCAAGTCCCATCACCCACGTGGTGGTTCACAACCACCTATTATTCCAGTTCTGGGGGATCTGAAGCTCTCTTCTGACCTCCTCTGACACCAGGCATACACATGTCCATATAGACACACATGCAGGCAAAACAGTCATACACATACAATCAGTACATCTAAAAAAGTATTTTAAAAGTCTGCATTGCCGGGCGGTGGTGGCGCACGCCTTTAATCCCAGCACCTGGGAGGCAGAGGCAGGCAGATTTCTGAGTTCGAGGCCAGCCTGGTCTGTACAGTGAGTTCCAGGACAGCTAGGGCTACACGGAGAAACCCAGTCTCGGAAAAAAAAAAGAGAGAGAGAAAAGAAAAGAAAGAAAAGTCTGCATCTAGATTGGGTGTGGTGGTACAAGCCCATAATTCCAGAACCTGAGGAGCTAAGACAGAAGGATCAGTTTGTGTTTGAGGCTAGCCTGAGCTATACAATGAGTTCCATGACATCCTGGGCTACAGTGTGAAAAGCTGATCTCAAAAACCACGCATGCTCTTGCAGAGGACCCTGGTTTGATTCCAAGCACCCACACAGTGACTTACAAACATCATAATTCCAGTTCTAGGAGAGCTAACACATTCTTCTGACCTCCATGGACACAAGGCACCCAAAAGTACATGTAGAAGAAACACTCATTCATATAAATACACATAAAAACACATGAACTGGTTAATTATGGATCTAGATCATACATAGTAGCAAAATCTTGTAATCTTGAGACTCAGGAGGCTGAGGAAAAAGAATCATGAACTCAAGGCCTGGGCTACATAGCAAGACCCCTTCCTCCCCGCCCCTCAGAGCTGAGAACCAAACCCAGAGCCTTGTTCTCCCTAAGCAAGCACTCTACCACTGAGCTAATCCCCAACCCTGCAAGACTTCTTCTCAAACAAACATTCTCAAAAAGGAAAGGCTCTGTAATTATCTTGCACTGGGGGTCTTATAGACAGTGGACAAGCGCTTTGCCTGTGCTTCACACTCACACAGGGAGGGTAATCTTTTACGTGAACTGGCTCGGAAAGTTTTCTGAAACTGTCTGTAGAGGTGGATGTTTAGCCCTCCAGAATGCTCATTGTCTGCCTCTGATGTCTATGAAGATGTTCAATTCTCATCCTCTGAAGTTGGGGTGTGGCTTAGTGGCACAGGACTTGCCCAGCATGTGCCAGCCTCTGGGTTCACTTCCTCAACACCACACACAAATGAGGCAGAAAAGGCTTCATCCTTTTGAAACTACCCATAAAACAGAGCAAAACGGAAAGCTGCAAACCACTGTGACTTCATGAACATTTCAGGAACAGATATACATTTAACTCCGTGCAATATTTTAAATGCTTCTGGCATCCAGGCCTAGGCAATGAAAGCCTATAAACTTAACTGAGGCTAAGGTAAGAGAATTACAAGTTCAAGGCCCATGTAGACCGTTTAGTGAGACTCTACCTCAAAATAAAAAGTAAAAAAGTCGGGGTGGGGGGCCCACTGGAGAGATGGCTCAGTGGTTAAAGGCACTACTTGTTGCTCTTGCAAAGGACACAGGTTTGGTACCCAGCACCTACATGGTGGTGACAACCGTCTGTAACTACAGTCCCAGGGAATCCAATCCAGTGTCCTCTTCTGGCCTCCATGGATATCAGGCATGTACATAATACACATATATACATATATACATGCAGGCAAGCACTCATGTGTGATATATCGATATAGATATAGATATAGATAGATAGATATAGATATATATGACAAAAAAAGTCGGGGATGAGCTAAGCAGTAGTGTGTTTGCCTAGCATGTGTAAGTCCCTAGGGTCAATCCCTAGTACCCCAAAATAAAAAAATAAAATGTTCCTGGTATTTTTTGTCTTTAAGACAGTTGTGTTGCTGATTCATCTTACTATGAAGCCCAAGCTGGCTTCAAACTTATGGCTCTCCTAATTCAATTCAATTTCCTGGCCCACATTCTTCAAAAAAAAATCTGCATCTTTTGCAAAAGGGCTGACCTTACAGGAGCACACCATGATGTTGTTAAGGGGATTCCAGAGTTGCTGAATGAAGATAATGCAGTTCTTCACCAATTACTATGTTGTAAAATATTTCCACAGAGTGATATAGTCAGGTCCAGGAGCCAGACAGTGTATGCTGGAGCTAATGCCACTATCCTCCTGGACGTAGAAACCTGGCCCTTCTCACCCTATTGTCTGTCTTCCCAGCCTTGTTAATAGGAAAATAACACTTGCTGTGACTAGGGATGCCTGTGACTAAGAAGCCCCCATGGCTGTCCTAGGCCTGCAGGCCAACAGACCAAGCACTATCAGTTTCTCTGAGCCAAATGGACCTCTACACACCAGCCATGAAACTGATTTTACTCTGGGTATAAAAAATGGTCTGGCTTTAAAGTACCCGCTTCTGAAGTTGGCTGCCTTACTGGAGGAGAACCCACTAAGGGGCTGCAGGACAGGGCCTTTACCCAGTTTTCTGTTTTGATGAGTATGGAAATACATCCTAGCACTTGGAAGGGAGATGCAGGCAGATTTCTGTAAGTTCTAGGCCAGCTAGGACTACGTATCGGGCTAGAGAGGTAGCTCTGTTAAGAGCACATACTGCTGTTGCAGAGGACCTGAGTCTAATCTCCAGCACTTGTGTTAGGTATCTTTACAATGTGAACACACACAGACCCACGAAAGCACACTTTTTAAATTTTAAAATATTTAAGTTACTCTGTATGTGTGTGTGAGAGAGAGAGAGGGGGGAGGGAAGAAGAGAGAGGGGGAGGGAGAAAGAGAGGGGGGGAGGGAAACAGGGTGGGGGAGGTGTGTGTATGGGCATGTGTGTACCACAGTGAACTTTGTAAAGTCAGTTTCCTTTTTCTAGGTTTACCTGGTTTACAAAGATCAAGCTCAGGTCACAAGCCATGTCTATAAAGTACTTTGTCAATTGCACCATCTCTCTGGCTCTAGTCTACATTACCCTTGAATTCACTGAAGCGCTCCCACCTCTGCCTCTCTAGTTCCGAGAGTACAGAGCTACCACACACTTGGCTAGGTGTTTGGTGTTTTCCACAACAGGATCACTTGGAGCCCACACCCCACACTCAGCATCCTGCCTTGGTGAACTTAATAGCTCCGAACACTGGCCTCCAGGATTTGTCAACAGCAGCTTGAGCCAAGCACAAAACACAAAGTCCTCTCTCTAGGTAGCCTCCCTAGGCTGGCCAACCATTTTCCTGTGTCTGCTGCCTCCTTCCAGGGTGTGGGTTGTATGTGAAGTAGATACAACCTATAAGCAAAGAAAACCGTCAGATGCACATGGTGTTTTGCAGGGAGAGAGGCAGCAACCTGGAGGCCCAGCTGCCCAGCCTGCACAACAGCTTTCAAGGAAGCTGGGGGTCAGCTGTTTGAGTGGCTGAAAAATAAGCCTGGTATCTGCCCCAAACCGCACTTGCCTTCGGCTTCTCTAGGAGTGCATTGCTCAACAAGCCCTTGTCCAAGGCTGCATCCTGTTCTTCCAAGGCTGCATCCTCTTCTTCCTGACCCTGTTCCCTGGAGAATCACTGTGTTTCATTCAGTTCTAGAGAGCAAAGAAAGCTCGGAGGCAGGCTCTAATGAAGCCACTGCAAGGCTCTGTGTGAGGGTAAGCATGTGCAAAGGACTAACACCCTAAGAGACAGTGGACTTTCGTTAAGCTGCGCAATATAACCAGCCCCAGGAAGGTGCACTGACTGTGCAGAGGTACCCTTGTGTCTTTCATACACCCAAGTCTTAAAACATTAGACGGTAGATGCAGGCTCCAGGGAAAGTCACTCTCAGAGGAAAAAGCCTCATCTGGACTATCCAGGGTTGCTAGACAAGGCTGGACACCAAATGCTCTGTGAGCATCAACATGGTGGTCACATGCTGTAGCTGGCAGGTAAGTGTGGACCCTTATCTAACATCTGTGGATGGGGCAGCAGGGCTGTTTGTACTTTACACATTGACTGAGTGCTGAAATAGTGTCCTCCTTGAGCTGGCTCAACAGCCAAGAACTCAAGACTGTGTTTGCCAAAGGGGCCTGGAGTAAAACTTCACGAACAGCAGAGCATGCTCAGGATTTGCAGTTGAGCTGGGGCTTCGAAGAAGACAGGTGACTATAGCACTAGAAGGTTTTAGAGGGAAAACAAAATAACACAACACAACACAAAACAAAAAAACATTCCCTCCCAGGCTGGAGAGATGGCTCAGTGGTTAAGAGTACTGACTATTCTTCTAGAGGTCCTGAGTTCAATTCCCAGCAACCACGTGGTGGTTCACAACCATCTGTAAAGGGATCTGATGCCCTCTTCTAGTGTGTCTGAAGACAGCAACAGTGTACTTATATACACAAAATAAATATTTAAAAAAAAAGTTCCTTCCCACTAGGGTGGCCACAGTGTCACACCTCACCTCCCTCTGATATGGAGCCCATTGATCAGGAAGCTGTGCTAATCGGGGGCAGGCAGGATATAGGGATGGGGGGACTGGGCTCTGTTTGTGGGAAGAGGGCATGAGGGGGGAGGATTGGGCTCTGTTTGTGGGAAGAGGGCATGAGGGGGGAGGACTGGGCTCAGTTGGTGGGAAGAGGGCATGAGGGGGGAGGACTGGGCTCAGTTGGTGCGAAGAGGGCATGATGGGGGAGGACTAGGTTCAGTTGGTGGGAAGAGGGCATGGGGGGAGGACTGGGCTCAGTTGGTGGGAAGAGGGCATGAGGGGGGAGGACTGGGCTCAGTTGGTGGGAGGAGGGCATGAGGGGGGAGGACTAGGTTCAGTTGGTGGGAAGAGGGCATGGGGGG
>NW_021620929.1:183221-183522 GCF_004785775.1 Grammomys surdaster
TCAGTTGGTGGGAGGAGGGCATGAGGGGGGAAGACTGGGCTCAGTTGATGGGAGGAGGGCATGAGGGGGGAGGACTGGGCTCAGTTGGTGGGAGGAGGGCATGAGGGGGGAAGACTTGGCTCAGTTGGTGGGAAGAGGGCATGAGGGGGGAGGACTAGGTTCAGTTGGTGGGAGGAGGGCATGAGGGGGGGGGACTGGGCTCTGTTGGTGGGAGGAGGGCATGAGGGGGGAGGACTGGGCTCAGTTGGTGGGACGAGGGCATGAGGGGGGAGGACTGGGCTCAGTTGGTGGGAAGAGGGCA
>NW_021620929.1:183622-282220 GCF_004785775.1 Grammomys surdaster
GGGAAGAGGGCATGAGGGGGGAGGACTGGGCTCAGTTGGTGGGAGGAGGGCATGAGGGGGGAGGACTAGGTTCAGTTGGTGGGAAGAGGGCATGAGGGGGGAGGACTGGGCTCAGTTGGTGGGAAGAGGGCATGAGAACCAACCAAGCTAAAGAGACATAGAAAAAAGACAGGAAACAATCACTATTTCAGTGATAGAATCAATCTTTTAAATTTTCTTTTTAGAGACTTTTACAAATTCCAACTCATAGATATTTTTATAGTAAAAAAGATGATTTTTACAAGAAAATGCATTTTCTTTTTCTGGCAAAATCATAGGAACTCTTCACATACTGTAAGCAAGTATCAGGCTAGGCTCATGATCTGGTTATTCCTACTCAGGGTGTGGGTAAAGAGAGCCAACACTTGGAAAGAGCTCGATCCCAGAGGCAGGGCCAGTGGGCTCGGATTTCCCATGTGACTGTAGACCTGTGTGAGGCAGAAGGTATTCCCCATGAAGAACGCTACCTCCTCAAAACAACTGACTTAGGTACAATGTTTACGTGTCCAAAGATGTATCTTGGCATGGAGGATGTAGTTCAGCTGACTCTGCTGGTTTAACACGCTCGAAGCCTTGGGTGTGATCTTCAAAGATTGCAAAAATTGGCAGGATGGCTCTTCTGTAAAATCATCTTCAGCTACATAATGTACATGACATCCTATCTTTAAAAAGAAGACGGTGGATATCCATGGGAGAGCTCCCCTTCTCTGAGAAGAAAGGGGAGGGGAGAGGGCTGAGGAGAGGGAGGGACTGGGAGGATAAGAGGGAGAAGCTTCAATCAGGATGTAAAAGTTAATTAATTAATTAATTAATAAAAATTAATCATTAATCAACACTAAATAAACTTTGTCCTCTGATGAACTTATAAGGAAGAAGGAGGAAGAGGAGGAAGGGGAGGAGGAGGAGGAGGAGGAGGAGGAGGAGGAGGAGGGTGGCTGGAGAGATGGCTCAGCAGTTAAGAGCACTGACTGCTCTTCCAGAGATCATGAGTTCAAATCCTAGCAACCACATGGTGGCTCACAACCAACTGTAATGAGATCTGATGCCTTCATATGAGCAAGCAAGGCCCGGAGCAAGCGAGGCTGGAGCAAAAGGGAGAAGGGGAAGGGGAAAAAAGAGAACGTGGAGGAGGAGGAAGAATGAGAGAGAGAGAGAAGAAAAGAAAAGAAAGAAGAAAAGTTGTATCCCAACATGTACTTCTGTAATCTCCACACTCCAGAGGCTAAGATAGGAAAATTGCAAATTCAAGGCTGTATTCTCCAATAGGGACTAGGTAAGGTCACTGGGAAAAACCCCAGTGTCAGGAGCCCACTTTCTTCACATTCTTTGATACTGTGTCTGACCACCTGGCACAGGGCCCCCTCTGTGCCAGGACAGGGGCAGGGATGCCCCTATGAAAAGTGACTGGTAGCTTATAGCTGCATTTAGTAGAATAAAAGATGGGGCATCCAAGGACATGGGGACCCCAAGAAGTGGGAACAATGCCTTACCTACAGCTTAGCAGAGGAGGACTCAAACTCTAGCAGTCGCTTGATGTCATTTGGGAATGTCATCCAGCCGCCACCATCAACCACCAGCACAATCCCTGAGATATAGGAAGCCAGAGGGCTAGCTAGGTACAGCACTCCGTGGGCGATCTCTGTCTTGGTTCCGAGTCTTGGAATAGGACTTGAATTTAATTTCGAACTGGCGTTAGGGCCTCCTGGAAAGCAATAGGAATCAGACCCCAGTAAACCCCTACAGCACAGTGTCTGCTGCTCTCTCCCTGACCCAGATCTGGAAACAGTGGTTGATCTACCAAAGCCAACAGCACATGAGGCAAAGTGATGCCCTTTGGACATTGGAGACTCTCAGAGTAGGCCAAGTTAGACAGAGTAGGAGGTTAAACATTTAGATAGCTTCTTGACTTGAATAAGATTATTGTTGTTATTGTATTTGTTTTTGAGACAGGGTTTCTCTGTTTAGGCCTGGCTGTCCTCAAATTCACTCATGCTATAGACCAGTCTGGCCTCAAATTTCTAGAGATCTGCCTGCCTGTGCCTCTCAAGTGCTGGGATGAATGGCCTGTGCAACCACCGCCCAGCAAGACAGAATTTTTAGGTCCTGCTACAATTCTAGAAGCTTTAATGTGTGTCTTAAACGCCCAGAGGGACTTACCTAATCGCCGCATCCCCTCAGTGCCACTGATGGCACCAGGAGCTAGGCTGTTGACACGGATATTCTGATGACCCCATTCCACAGCCAAGTGTCGTGTCATAGCATCTGCGTGAGAGAATGCATATGGAAGTGGAAATTGTGAGGCTGTTCTGCTCTGGGGTAGCCCAAGTGCCAGTGTGAGCTCTATAGTGTCCACAGCTAGGATCAAGTTCATGTGGAGACTCTCAGCCTCTAGGGAGAGTCAACGGAGGCAGTCCACAGGGCACACATACCCACAGCTGCCTTGGCAGCGCCCGCATGTAGCTGCAGCACCTGACCCCGCATACTGAGGGTGGCAGTGATGTTCACAATCACTCCTCCATGGTCCTGAAATGTATAAGGAATGGCAATGAGCAGGTAGCCAACAGGAGGAAAGGCCCTCCCGCCAGGAGGATACACACCCGGAAGAACTTCTCGTAAAGCACACGAGACACATTGAAGGTGCCAATGGTGTCAATGTCGACCACAGTCTTAAAGGCGTTGAAAGACAAAGCACTGGCAGGGCACAGGAAGTTTCCAGCTGCACCTAGAGAACAGAAGGAGAAAGCTGGTGGCCTGTGGCTCTGAGAATACAGGGCTCTAACAGGCTAAGCCCTGTCAAGAGTATTAAAAGGAGCCTGAGGGCAGTGAGAGTATGGAGACCCTTAAAGTGGTCTAAGCTAGACAAGACAGGACACCACGCACTCAAAGGACTTCTTGGGCAACAAACACAGAATAGAAGACTATATGCCAGGAAGAGGAGTCCTAAGACTAAGTATGAAGGCAGCACTTGGGGGCAGAGGCAAAAAGATCAGAAGTTCAATGTCATTCTCATGGACATAGTAAGTATGACCCTAGCCTGGACTATAGGAGATTCTATCTCACAAAAATAGGGAGATGGATAGATAGATAGATAGATAGATAGATAGATAGACAGATAAATAGATAGACAGATAAATAGATAGACAGATAAATAGATAGGTAGATGACAGTTTATTGGTTTGTTTGTTGGTTGGTTGGTATTTTGTTGTTGTTCTGTGTTGTGAATGTGACCTTATTTGAATATAGAGCCTTTAGCCAGGCATGGTGGCACATACCTTTATTCCCAGGAAGCAGAGACAGGTAGATTTCTTTTCTTTTTTCTTTTATTTTCTTTTTTTATTTTGGTTTTTCGAGACAGGGTTTCTCCGTGTAGCCCTGGATGTCCTGGAACTCACTCTGTAGACCAGGCTGGCCTCGAACTCAGAAATCCGCCTGCCTCTGCCTCCCAAGTGCTGGGATGTGCGCCACCACTGCCTGAGGCAGAGTTCTCTAAGTTCAATGCCAGCTTGATCTACCAAGTGAGTTCCAGAACATTCAGGGCTACCCAGAGAATCCCTGTCTCAAAAAACAAACAAACAAAAACCCTACAAAGCAGGAAATAGAATGTTTATCATCAAGTTGAGATGATGCTGAATTAGGGTAATGCACTAACTGATTTTAAGATGTAAAGGGAACTAGGGTTTTGCTTACTTGCCTAGCATGTACAACGTTGTGGGTTCAACCATCAGGGTAGAAAGAGAATATGTAAAGACACAAAGACACAGAAGAGTCACATGAAGATGGAGTCAGAAATCGGGGAGACACAGCCACAAGCTACGGGGCACTAAGAATTGGTACAGCTCTGAAAGCCGAGATAAAGCCCCAGAGCAATTGAGCAGAGCTCTGATGGCACCCTGATTTTAGCTTGTAATGGCACTTGGTCATCCCAAGGAAGCTAACATACAAGATGTTTACATTTTTATTTTTTAACTACTTTTTTTTTTTTTTGGCTTTTCAAGACAGGGTTTCTCTGTGTAGTTCTGGCTGTCCTGGAACTCACTCTGTAGACCAGGCTGGCCTCAAACTCAGAAATCCGCCTGCCTTTGCCTCCCGAGTGCTGGGATTAAAGGTGTGAGCCACCACTGCCCGGCCCCAAACCACATTTTTTTTAAAGTAGACATTTCAGTACACAAAAACAACCCGTATGTGACTTAGTCATGTTCAGAAGGCATCCAGGGTAGCTTAGGGTTTACTGACCCATGACTTGGAAAGAGTAAAGGTAGTTCAGGACAGAGCCTGTACTTTAGATTGTGCCTCTGGCAAATAGAAAGGTCATAGCTGGCCAGGACAGACGCTTTAGCCTGAGTTCAGTCTCTAGCAATTGTGAGGCCAAGTTGAGCCAAGAGAAACACCTAGGCTCTCTGTCACATCACTGCCCTTGGAACAGAGTTCTGGAGCTTCCAAATTATCAGAGGACTCTGGCCTCACTAATCCAGACTCACAGTTAATGAGGATGTCGATTTTGCCAAATTCTTTCAGTGCTTGGTCCACAGCAGCCATGACAGCTGGGGGAACTCGGACATCCATAGACAAAGGGAGGCACCGCTTCCCGGTGGCAGCAATCAACTTCTTAGCGGCCTAGACAGCAGAGAGAAAGAGAGTTGGATGGCAGCCTCAGCCCAGAGAAGCAGCCTCAGCCTGGAGTAGCAGCCTCAGTCTGGAGTAGCACACCCATTAAAACTTCATGGGAATAAGTAATCTATGTTACATTAGGACCCCAAGTTTGTTGGGGTACCTGCAAGGGAGACGTAGCTTGAAAATACCCACCTCCTGAGGCCAGACCCCTGGTGGATGTTGGTAAGACATCCTGCATTCTCTATAACCTGTCACCTGTCCCAGGCCCCACCTTCTGCCTATCCTCCAGGCCATTCCCCCTGGACCTAAGTGGCTGAAATGATGGCCTTTAACACTGATGAGCCGACTGAACTATTCTAGAACCAGATGACTTCTAAGACCGTGATCCAATAACCAAACTTCTAAAAAGGTCCAGGGGATCTCTGAAGGTCCACTTCCACTGAGTTCCTCTACGCAAGAAGAAACAGATTTTCTTCTGCTTCTATCCTCTGGGTCTCAGGACTTTCCCCCACAGACTTCTTCTCACCGTGGACACTCTTGGCAGACTCCGGCTGACGATGACAGTGTGGCAGCCATGCCTACAAAACCAGATGGCAGGCTTGAGAAGAAAAGTATAAGGGACACGCCCCAGGGGGCTCCCACCAGGTACTACTACAGAAGGAACTCCCCCAAGTTTCTTAGTTTCTTGGCCTGAGCCAGGAATCAAGACTGAAACATGGCTGGCAATGGACACTGCTGAGTAAGTCTAGATAGACTTCTGGATGCCATGGCTGCCCACCCCTAGGTTTCTGTGATGTGTCTCTGGCTTGAGATACCCTGCCCCAGATACCATGCACATGGCAGAGTGTAGTAGGTTACTGGTGCCAATCCCATATCTGTGCAGGGCCTGCCTGGGGCACTGGAGTGATGGACAAGGAGCCCATTTTGAGAGAGGGAGCCTCCCGGTGACAACAGTGTACATGACCTGCTCCACAGGTTTTCACAGAAGCTGCACTAACTTATCTAGACTTCATGACTCTGAATAGACAGAGCTTTGTTCTACTAGAAGAAACTGCACAAAGCCACCGGCTTTCAATAATAATCTACTACGTGGGCCAATTCCTGTGGGACTTGCGTCCAGCTGTGAGAAGCTGAGTCATGGGGAGGCCTGGAGAAGGGTTCTTCTACCTCCACCTCAGCCCAGTTCTGAGCCTCCACCAGCTTTGCTAGCAAGCTGCTAACCCTCTCAAATAGGCCACAAAACCTATGCCCAAGAGACACTGTTCTCCCACGACAGCAGCACCCCATCAACCTACGAGGCTCTGAGGCTAGTCACACACAGTCTCACTCACTTCTAGGAGACCCCCAAAGGTCCTGCCTTCCCCTCAGGGCAGCATTCAACCATTCCCCAAAATTTACCAAGATCCAGACAAAGGGAGGTAAGATGGCAGTGAGCGTTCTAGAGTAGTGTGTACCTCATGAAAATCTCGGCGATCCGGAAGCCAATCCCAGAACCACCACCTGTGATAAAGGCCACTTTATCCCTTCAAAAACAGGAAAATGTAGTCATTTTTAAAATATATTTATTTGTTTACCAGTGTGAGTGTTTTGCCTGTGTGCCTAGAGAGTTGAGTCCTCATGTGGATGCTGGGGACCAAACCTGGGTCCTCTGCAAGAACAGTAAGTGCTCTGAACTTACTCAGCCATCTCTCTAGTCCCTAGAATCTACTTTAAAACAGTGTTTTAGCTTGATGGTGGATGCATGCCTGTAATTCCAGTCTGTGAGAGGTGGAGGCAGGGGGACTAGAAATTAAAGGACAGATTGGTCTACAGAGAGAGTTCCAGGCAGCCAGGGCTTCACAGAGAAACTCCATCTCGAAAAACTATAGATAGATATTTCACTGTTAACTGAAGTCAATACATAAGTGGCCCTCGGAGACCTTTTACCCCATGAACTTCCACCCAGTGTCATGATAGAAAATATGTTCCCGATGAGCAAGAAACTCAATGGATTTGCTAGACACAAATCCCCAGCCATAAAACTGCAATCTTCAAAGTCGGTTATTTTTAGGCTTCCTAAAAGTTCGGAGGTGAGGGAGAATATTTAGCCTAAAATTTTCTGTGTAATAAGTTACCAAGTGAGACATGTTTTCCAAAGTGAGCAAGCTTCCTCCCTCAGCCTCTCATCCCATCCTCCCAGAACCCCAAGAAACTTCAGATTTATGATTGCCAAGAAACGGGGTACTGAACATCCGTCCTCTGTGCTGTGACACACGACGGCAGATTCGTTTTGACCCCTGTCCCCCAACTCAAGATCGCTCCCTGGTTCCCTGCTTTAGCTCACTGGAGAAGGTCCGGGCAGAAGAGGTGGTGGTATTCAGAAAGACAATCATCCTCCTCAACGTCGGGCGGTTGCTGTGCCATGATTGCTGTGTGCAGTCCGGGGTGGAGAGGTCAGTAGAACCGGGAACGAGATCTACTTTTCCAACGCAATACACAACATTCTGCAGGCTGCTCGCTCCGCCCAGAAGATCCAGGACCAAAGTCCTGCCCCCAAGCCACCTTGCCCACCAGACTCACGGAACAAGGACGCCCCACCCCCAAGGAGGTGCCTCGGCCCTCACGCCTTCCTATCATACACCTTCTTGCGACTCTCAGCTTCCAGCTCTTCTCACTCAACCAGGCGGACACCCCGCCCTTGGTGGCGCGCAGCCTGCTGGGACTACGAATGGGAGGAGGCACTGATGGAGAGGCAGAGGGGTGCTCTGGCCAGTTAAATCCCCAGTTCCTTTCCTAGTTGGTGTCGGTGCAGCCACTTAGTCCATGTACCCAAGCTGGCCAGGCGGCGTGGTATCAGCTGAGAAAGTCGGGACTGCCTCTTGGTCACTCCCTGCCCCACCCCAGTGCAGAAGATCCGGAGCTTGCAAACCCAATAGCTCCCTCTCGTGGCTGACTCGGGTGGAAATCCAGAGTGACCCTCTTGCTGGCTAGCAAGGATCATTGGACTGAAGTTCAAGCAAAGCTGCTCAGGCAGAGGCCAACGCTGAGTCCCATTGTCTAGATGTCAAAAAGTGAAATGACTTGTCAAATTAGCCTCAGAAGCGGTCATGATATATTTACTTCTGTATCAGTGACTCCAGGATCGGGGGTGAGATGTGACTTACATGTATCGATGTGAAAATAAATGGACATCAGGCAGTGGTTGTCAACATGGACCACATCAGGTCAGGCTTGAAGGATGCTCTCTCATGCCTGGGTTGCGTTGTGGGAGAGATGAGAGTAGCCCTTGGAGTGTAAGCCTCAACTGTTCCAACTTCAGGAGACCTGACACACAATACCCACAAAGACGGGTGTGTCCTCCTATTGCAGGCTCACTGGGCCTTGAAGAAGCCTCAGGCCCCATCTATTCTTTGCTGCCAACCTCTCAAACGAATCAGGTGTGCAAGAGCTGTACCAGCACCAGCGAAAGAACTCTGTGTGGATTCTTAATTTCATGGGCCCTGAACTTTTACTGGTTCATATATTTTACCAAAGTCAAGGATCTTCCTTCTAGGGAGTAAAGCTCTGAGCTTCAGGTCTACTGTTTACACATGCGTAAAAGCACTCATTAGAGTGCTTGAGTAAAGCAATTTCCTCCACATATGACATGACCATGGAGCATCATTGCTGTGGTGACCTATAGCCTGGACCTATAGTCGTGCCAATGGAGTAAGAGGAATATGGTGGTAGCTGGGACTAGGGTAGTAATCTAGGCATTATACACTTGCCTTAACTCCTCCCCTAGCACCTCCTACTCCAGGGGTCTTGGGACAGGGATGCTAGGGTATATGGGAGGTAGGTTAACTGAAAGCAGGAGTCCATCAGGCTCGCTGTCACTGTCCATGCTGGGAGGGCGAGCGGGGGGATCTTTCAATGATTCAGCTGTTCTGAGGTCACCCATGCTTCTGTGGCTTATCTTTTATCCATGTTCCCATAAGCCAGTCCAATGAACTCATGGGTTCACCAAATGGGAATGGTTGAATTGTTACTCTGGTCTGTTATTGGTGCCCTACAGGGGGTGGGTGGGGGGGTGAACAAGCGTTTGTTCATATCTCCCAGAAAAAGGTCACACAATGCTGAGATAGGGGAAAGAGTAAGTAGACCATTTCCATTTTAAGCATAAAATTTTAATGTCTCTCCTTTGAGGCAGGCGAAGTCACCTTTGGCAATGCCCCAAAGGTTGTCTGGCACTTTTGTATACAAGGATATGGTCCAATATTGTGCTGGCTTAGGGTACAAAAAGGCACATAAAGTTGAGACTTAGACTCCCCTGGGTTGGAGCTGGACAGAGAGGGAATAGGGCATGGTTTGGGGACATGGGAAGCATGTGGATTTGAGTTCTTGTTGACAGAGGTAGTTGGTCACGGATAGGCCCTGAAGTGCAGAAGGCAGTACAAACCCTCAGGCAGGGTAGCAGCTGCTATGGTGACCACCATCTGCCCAGTTCAACAGTTCGCTGCTCTGAAACCATAGCTCGATCTCTCTCTGGGCCCCGTCCACAGAATCGCTAGCATGGATGACATTCCTGTGAGAGGTGGGAAAGGTGAAGTCCGTGTCTCGGGGACAGGGGCCTCAGGGATAACTTGCCTCTAGCCTACTGCCCTCTGTCAGGGGAACAAGGTGACTGTATAGAAGAGAAAGGGATTTTGGAGCTGGTTACAGTGCTACAATCCTGTAACAACCAGCTCTGAAGAAACTGAGACTGCAGGATTGCCTTGAGTTCATGGCCAGTCTGGATTAGAGAGGGAGACCCTGTCTCAGAAAGGAAGAGCGGGGCTGGACAGATAGCACAGCAGTTAAGAGCACATCCTGCTCTTGCAGAGAACCTGACCTTGGTTCCCAGCACCCAAATATGGTGGCTCACAACTACCTGTAATTCTAGCTCCGGGCATCTAACGCCCTCTTCTGGCTTCCACAGACACTACAGGCATATGCACACACACAGTTAAAAATGAAATAAAAATAATAAAAGGGAGACCAGAGCTAGAGATGAAACTCAGTTGGCAGAGTGTGCTTGCTTGCCTAGCATGCACAACCCCTGAATTTGATCCCTAGCGCCGTAATCCAGTACTTGGGAGGTAGAGACAGGGATAATACAAACTCGTGGCCGTGCTCAGCAACCTAACCAGTTTGAGACCAGCCCAGATTACGTTCGCTCCTATCTGAGAAAACTGAAGGGAGAGAGGAAAGGATGTGTAGTAACAGGGGCTGGACATTTGCATCTCTCTTGGCCTCAGTTTCTTCCAAGCTCAGAGGCCAGCCTATACACCAACTTCTGAGAGCTGCCTCTCACTACCAGTTATCAGAGACGCCCCTCATGGTTGGTGACCAAAACAGAATACTAAGCCAGGAAAAAGTGATTTCAGTCAGGCATGGAAGCCTACAGTAAGCTCAACGCTCAGGCAGTAGAGGCATGAGGATAAGAAGTTCAAGACAGGGGCTGGAGAGATGGCTCAGTGGTTAAGAGTACTGGCTGCTCTTCCAGAGGTCCTGAATTCAATTCCCAGCAACCACATGGTGGCTCACAACCATCTGTAACAGGATCTGATGCCCTCTTCTGGTGTGTCTGAAGAAAACTACAATGTACTTATATAAGTAAAATAAATAAATCTTTTAAAACAAAAAAAGTTCAAGACAGCCTGAACTACACAATAAGCTCAGAGCCAGTCTGGCCTACCTGAGAACGTATCTCCAAAAAAAAAAAAGGCTTTTCTTTCATTCCAGCAAGATACCCACTTCTCAAGAATCAATCTCTCTCTCTCTCTCTCTCTTTCTCTCTCTTCTCCTTTTTGAGACAGGGTTTCTCTGTGAAGCCCTGGCTGTCCTGGAACTCCCTCTGTGACCAGGCTGGCCTCGATCTCACAGAGATCCGGTTGCCTCTGCCTCCTGAGTGCTGGGATTAAAGGCATGTGTTACCACCTGACTAATACTGACCTTCTTTACCCCACATTGGGAGACTCAGGGTATCAGGCCTCCATACCTGCTGATGTGAACACTGAAGTCGCCCCTGATTGTCCCGGGGGCTGCCTCTGTTGAGTCGGTGTGTCCTATCATGGCCCTTGAGATGTGGACCACATTGTGGCCTTCCCAGACCTGCAGCACAGATATGGAGGTTCGAGAGAAGTTGGGGACCTCAGGTGACCTGGGCTCAATCCAAGCCCTTTACTTTGCTTGGGGGAGGACACCCCAAGTACCCTTTCCATTGCCCCTGCCCTGCTGTACCATGGCCACCACAGGCCCAGAGCTCATGTAACTGATGAGGGCTGGGTAGAACGGCTTTCTCTGTAGGTCTCGGTAGTGCTCAGCAAGGATGCTCTCTGGTGCCTGTGTGGAAAGAGGGGTTATACCAACCCTTGGAGAGCTGGACCCTAATTGGTGTCCTGAGTTTGGGGCACCTTTCAGACACAGAAGCTAACTCCACAATGGTTACCTCCCAACCCTTGCAACTGCCAGTGCTAGGAGACTTTAGGGACACCACAGCCCAAGGGCGAGTACCTGCAACATCTTCATCCCCACCAGCTTGAAACCCCGCCTCTCAAAGCGTTGTATCACAGTCCCCACTAGCCTCCGCTGTACCCCATCGGGCTTCACAGCAACCAGGGTCCGCTCTTGGGGCCAGGGGGGCCCTCCTGTAAAAAAAAAGGACAGGTCAGGGTTGAGGATGGTCCATATTTTCAGGTCTCTCCCACCTAGACTCCTGACGGAGCTCAGACATCACAGGACTGGAAAGTGCCTGCCACAGTACACAGACAAATGGAAACGGAAGCTGCCCTGGCAGTAGCAGAAGCTGCCCAAGGTGGAGATGGTTCCCTGAAAAGGCTCAGGTAACTTAAGGGTCAGAGAGGCTTGGTGATGATGCCCCTCTCCTCTAAAAAGAAAATTTGAGTCTAGCCTCACATGACTCCAGGTATCACTGTGTGAACCCCAGGCCTGCTTGCAAGGAGTGGAGAAACAGCATTGAAATCAAGGAGTATTATTAGTGTAGGGTGTCTAGGCGGGCTGAGGGCTGGGGACCAAGGAATAGGGCTTAATACGGTCGGGGAGAGAGGACGATTCACGCTGTAGGATAGAACATAGCTGCCAGGGGTTCAGGCTGCCCCTCAGGACACTTACGGGAGTCTGCAGTTGTCCTCGAGCTCCTGCTATAGCCAGGGCATTGAATGTTTCTTCCAAGACCAAATGCTACTTCTGAGAGGGACCTAGCCCCTGACTGTCTCACAAAAATGGACCAAAGTTAGGAGAAACACAAGTTAGAGAGGAGGGATCAGTCTCTATCCTCAGGCCACAATGGAGGCCCACTAAACTCAACAGGCTGAAAACAAAAAGGGTGGGGGTGGTGTCTCCGGAACTTGCAAGTTCCCCAAGTGACAGGAGACCCAGGGTAGCCCCAGACCGCTGATGCCTAATGGTGCCTTAGTGAGACTATTCATTTTCCAGGGTTCATGAAAGGAATACTGATTATCTGGCTCTCAGAAAGCGCCCCATGAATGGATAGCAAGGGCCGAGACCCCAGGAAATGGCCGGGCTGTCTTAGGCCTGCTCTGGCTCAGGTATTTCAATACCCTGGCAATAACCGTTCCATAGAGAGAACGTGGCCCCATAACTTTAGGAGCCACGCGTCTGCGTCTCCCCGCATAGGCTTTGGCTTTCTTCTGCTAAAAGCCCTGCCCCTGGCTGCTGAGGGTTGGACTTGCACAGTCCTCCGGGACAAGACCAAGCCTTTGGCTGTCGCACGTGCGCAAACAAAGGCCGCGCAGCCGCCATCCGCCCAGTTCCCCACGGGCACAGGACTCACCGGAACTGGGGCGCACCAGCAGGCACTGAAAGCGTGGCCCGCACAACAGCGCCCGCAGCGCGGCGCCCCGGAACAGGCAGCCCATGGTGCGGGCTGGCGCAGCGCGGAATGCAGCGCGCAGAGGGCAGTGGGCGGTGCCACGCATCGACCCGCCCCGCCCCGCCTCCACCCCAAGGGGCCCACTGGGGCCCCGCACCCTGTCCCCTCGAGCTGGTGGCCTTCAAGCACTAATCTCCGCTAAAATCAGGGTGCAGCTCAGTGACGGAGCGCTTGACTGTCATGCGCAGAGCCTTGGGTTCGACCAACCCTAGTACTGCAGGGAAAAAAAAAAAAAAAAAAAACGAAAACATTTATATATAAATGTTATAAAATGTATATATAAATTTTACAGTTGCCCTTTCAGTTTTTAGATTATATACTTGTTTTCATACCGCACAGTCCAATATTGTTATCTACTTTATGGAGGAGTAGCCATCGTAAATACCAACTGGCTCTAACTAGGTTTGACAGTTGGACTATTTGTCAGTTCTGTTACAACATCCATCCTTTTTCATTTATCTATTTGTTTACTTATTTACTTATTTATTGGAATTTTAAAGTTTTGTTTCAATCTCTCTCTAGATTAAAAAAAACATTTTTTTTTAATTTACTAGCGGGGTGGTCATGACTTACTCCTTTAATCTCAGCCCTCAGAAGGTAGAGGCAAGCTCTCTGAGAAACCCTTTCTCAACCCATCCCCAAAGAAAAACTATTTACATTGAAGAGTTGTGAGCTGTCCCGGATGGGTGCTAGAAACCGAACTCAGATCCTCTGGGAGAGCAAGTGCTACTACTCTCTTAACCACTCAGCGTCTCTCCTGCCCCACCTGGGGCTGGGAATTGTTTTGTTTGACTTTATGACAAAGGTCCTTGCTGCTGTCCCTGCATTTCATACATAGCAGTGGCTGGCTTGGAACTCATGATCTTCATGCCTTCTGTATCCCTCATGCTGGGATGAGAGGGATGCTCTCCCAGACAAGGCTCAAATTATTTATTCATTTAACATTTATTTTATTATGTTATGAAATAGACTCTCACAAGCTGTGTGAACTTGAAAAAAATATTCTGCTAGGACTGCAGAGGTGGTCCAGGGGTTGAGAGACCTGGCTGCTCTTCCATGGTTTGATTCCCAGATCCCATACAGTAGCTCACAACCGTCTATACCTCCAGATCTAGGAGAGCTACCACACTCCTCTGAGCTCATCAGGTACCAGGCAAATAGGTGGTGCCCAGGTAAAACATGCACAAGGAAAATAACCAAACAACATAAACTAATTAAACAAAGTTTGGCTTAAAGACTTAAATTCAGCCGGGCAGTGGTGGCACACGCCTTTAATCCCAGCACTTGGGAGGCAGAGGCAGGTGGATTTCTGAGTTCGAGGCCAGCCTGGTCTACAGAGTGAGTTCCAGGACAGCCAGGGCTACACAGAGAAACCCTGTCTCGAAAAAACAAAAACACAAACAAAACAAAACAAAACAAAAAAAAGACTTAAATTCAATCCCAGTGCTGAAGGGGGAAAGACAAAACAAAGCAGAGAAATGAGGCTGCTCTCATGCTCAGACTGGCTCCGACTCCTGGGCTTAAGCTATCTTCTGGCTTCAGCCTCTAGCCCTCATTAGCCTTGTCTCTCTCTCTCTCTCTCTCTCTGCCTTTAATTTTAGTGCTTAGTTCCTTAATATTTAAATGTTATCGATAGGGATTTAGGTCTAATTATTTATTTAGTTAGTTTTTTATTTCATTTGTTTGTTTTTGTTGTTGTTGATGGTTTTATAAGACAGAGCCTCACGTATCTCAGTTGTTTATTCTCCTGTCTGTCTGTCTGTCTGTCTGTCTGACTTTCTCTTCCTTCTTTCCTTCCTTCCTTCCTTCCTTCCTTCCTTCCTTCCTTCCTTCCTTCCTCCTTCCTTTCTTTTTTCTTTTTTTAGATAGGCTCTCACATGTATCTTGCTGGCCTGGAACTAGCTATGTACACCGGGCTGGCCTTGAACTCACAGAGTTCTATTTAAATAACAGAATTAAATGCATTGCCAGGGCTGGAGAGATGGCTCAATGGTTAAGAACGCTTGGCTGCTCTTTCTGAGGTCAATTCCCAGCAACCACATGGTGGCTCACAACCATTCTACAATGAGATCTGATGCCCTCTTCTGGCATGCAGGTATACATGCGGATAGAGCACTCAGATAAAATAAATTAAAAAGTCTTAAAAATGAAGAAAACAAAAGCATTGCCACTAGCCTGGTGCTGGCTTTGCACTCTGGCTGTTGTTTTGGGATTTTTTGTTTGTTTATTTGTTTGTTTTGTTTTTAAGATTTTATTTATTTATTTTATGTATATGACGAGTACACTGTAGCTGTCTTCAGACACACCAGATGGGGGCATGGGATCCCATTACAGATGGTTGTGAGCCACCATGTGGTTGTTGGGAATTGAACTCAGGGCCTGTAGGAAGAGCAGTCAGTGCTCTTAACCACTGAACCATCTCTCCAGCCCTTGTTTTGCTTATTCCAGACAGGGTTTCCTGGTGTAACAGCCCTGGAACTCGCTCTGTAGACCAGGTGCCTCAGCCTGGAGTGCTACAGTTAAAGGCTTGCACTGCTACTGCCCTGCTAATGGCACACTCCTTTTAACACTCAGGAGGCAAGCAGATCCTGAGTCTAGCCTGGTCTACAGATCAAGTTCCAGGATAGCCAGAGCTACACAGAGAAACCCTATCCTGAAAAAAACAAAAAAATGATAAAGAAACGGGGGGTGGGAGAAAGGCACTGCCACCACACTCGGCTGTTTTTCTATTTATTTATTTATTTATTTATTTATTTATTTATTTATTTGGTGTATGCACTTGTTTGGTTGGTTGGTTGGTTTTTCAAGACAGAGTTTCTCTGTGTAGCCCTGGCTGTCCTGGAACTCACTCTGTAGACCAGACTGGCCTCGAACTCAGAAATCCACCTGCTTCTGCCTCCCAAGTGCTGGGATTAAAGGTGTGCACCACCACTGTCCGGCATTTCCCTCCTTGTATTGGAGCTTTCCTGCTAATATCCTTTGTAATGACAGGTTTGTGGAAAGATATTGTGTAAATTTGGTTTTGTCATTGAATATCTTGGTCTCTCCATCTATGGTAATTGAGAGTTTTGCTGGGTATAGTAGCCTGGGCTGGCATTTGTGTTCCCTTAGGGTCTGTATGATGTCCGTCCAGGATCTTCTGGCTTTTATAGTCTCTGGTGAGAAATCTGGTGTAATTCTGATAGCTCTGCTTTTATATGTTACTTGGCATTTTTCCCTTACTGCTTTTAATTTTCTTTCTTTGTTTTGTGCATTTGGTGTTTTGATTATTATGTGACTGGAGGTATTTCTTTTCTGGTCTAGTCTATTTGGCGTTCTGTAGGCTTCTTGTATGTTTATGGGCTTAGGAAAGTTTTCTTCTATAATTTTGTTGAAGATATTTACTGGCCCTTTAAGTTGGGAATCTTCACTCTCATCTATACCTATTATCCTTAGGTTTGGTCTTCTCATTGTGTCCTGGATTTCCTGGATGTTTTGTGATAAGCACTTTTTGCATTTTGTGTTTTCTTTGATAGCTGTGTCAATATTTTCTATGGTATCTTCAGCACCTGAGATTCTCTTGTATTCTGTTGATGATGCTTGCCTCTATGACCCCTGATTTTTTTTCCTAGATGTTCTATCTCCAGGGTAGTCTCCCTTTGTGATTTCTTTATTGTTTCTACTTCCATTTTTATGTTCAAGATGGATTTGTTCAATTCCTTCACCTGTTTGGTTGTGTTCTCTTGTAGTTCTTTAAGGGATTTTTGTGTTTCCTCTTTAAGGGCTTCTACCTGTTTACCTGTGTTCTCCTCAAATTCTTTGAGAGTGTTATTTATGTCCTTCTTAAAGTCCTCTATCATCATCATTAGAAATGATTTTAAATCTGAATCTTGCTTTCCTGGTGATATGGGGAATTCAGGACTTTAGTGTGGGAGAACTAGGTTCTAATGATGCCAAGTACCCTGTGTTGCTGATGTTTATGTTCTTGTGCTTGCCTTTCACCATCTGGATATCCTTAGTGCTACCTGCCCTGTCTCTGACTGGAGCCTGTCTTTCCTATTATCTTGGTTGTTTCAGAGCTGTGTGGAGTCGGTGTTACTACTAGGGTTAGAGCTGGGGCCCAAGATCTGCTCAGTGCGCAGGCTCAGACCAGAAGGAACCAGTGCTCCGGGCCAGGAGTGAATTCCTGGGTCCTAGTGGGTCCCAATTACTCACTGTTTGGGGGAGGGGGGTTGCTGTCTCCTTACCTAAGATGCTGCCCGGATTAGAGATCCTGGGAGGCATGCTTCCTCTGGGTTTTGTGAGATTGGGTGCAGAGCAGCCACTTGGGATCTGCTCAGTGCTCGGACCCAGACCAGAAGGCCAGACAGAACTTCTTGAAGCCCAAGCTGTCCTCAAAGTCATCATGTCGCTGAACTTCTTATCATCCTCCTAGTCCTCTCATGTGCTGGCATTACAAGCAAGTCCATGCCTTGCTGAGGTTCAAACCCAGTGCCCGCTTGTGCTAGACAAGTTTTCTACCATCCCCAGATCAATTTACTTATTTATTTTGAGGTGAGTTTTAACCTATAGGTTACCCTGACAGGCCTTGATTTTAAAACCTTCCCAAATGTTCTCAAATGGTGTTGCAGTGCTGGTTTGCACCACCAGGCAGGGCTCTGCATTGATTCGTTTTGTTTTGTTTTGTTTTGTTTCGTTTTGTTTTGTTTTGTTTTGTTTTTTGAGACAGGGTTTCTCTGTGTAGCCCTGGCTGTCCTGGAACTCACTCTGTAGACCAGGCTGGCCTCAAACTCAGAAATCCACCTGCCTCTGCCTCCCAAGTGCTGGGATTAAAGGCGTGTGCCCACCACTGCCCAGCTGATTCTTTTATTATTAAATTTTTTAAAAGATTTATTTGTTTATTTTATGTGAGTGTTCTATCTGCATGTATACCTGCATGCATCAGATCACATTATAGATGGTTGTGAGCCACCATGTGTTACTCTTAACCACTGAGTTACGTCTCCAGCCCTTTTATTGTTAATTATTATTCTTGCTTTTAATTAATTTTTTATTTATGTGTATGTTTTGTACCTGCATGAGTTTGTGTACATCACATACATGTAGGTGTCCTAGGAGGCCATAGGATATTATAGCTATTATATAAGTAAGTACTGGAATCTGATCCCAGGTCCACTGTAGGAACAGTAAATATTACAGATTCTTTCTTTTTTAAGATTTGTTTATTTTATACATGTGAGTACACAGTCGCTGTCTTCAGACACACCATAAGAGGGCTTCGGATCACATTACAGATGGTTGTGAGCCACCATGTGGTTGCTGGGAATTGAACCCAGGACCTTGGAAGAGCAACCAGTGCTTTTAACCACTGAGCCATTTCTCCAGCCCCCTGTAGTGATTCTTAAGGTTAACTGGACTGTTTGAATTGATTGATTAATGTCTTTCTTCAAGTCTGAAAAATATAGGTATTTCAACCAATATTTTTTTGTGTCTCAATCTCTTTCCTCCTGGCCCTCTAATTTCCCTGTAGCCCTCTTTCTGCCCTGCTAAAGTTACTGCTGGAAGGAAGCATGCAAAGGATGCAGGAATGAGGGCTGCTTCTGTGCAGAAGGTCTAAGGTAGCCACTCCCACTTGCCAGGTTGGGTAACCTGCTGAGAGGCACCAAAGGGAACCTTCAAGCCAAAGTACACTGCTTGACAACCCTCTCTCTGCATTGCTTGGAATGGGGCAAAGACACTTGCACTGATCTCCTGTTCCAG
The DNA here is from genome assembly GCF_004785775.1 of Grammomys surdaster. NCBI lineage: Eukaryota > Metazoa > Chordata > Mammalia > Rodentia > Muridae > Grammomys > Grammomys surdaster. The sequence goes on from NW_021620929.1 coordinate 201,924, forward strand.
CACAGATGGACCTTACCCCAGGCTCACCACAGGCCAGAGTGTTTACTTAAGGTTGTTGGCCTGCACCTTTCATCTTCTGGTTCACTAGTACCCAACATCCAAGACAAGATGGGCTTTTTTGTCCACTTCATGGTTAATCTTGTTAGCCAATGTAATAGGATCACAAGTGATCTAAGAGACAAGCCCACTGATCTGGTCTGTGAGATCACTGTAGGAAGGATTAACCGACAGAGAAGACCCTCCTCCCTCAGAGTGTCAGCACCATAGTTGGTGGGGGAGGGATGGCTGGGAGGGCAAATATGAAAAGGTCAGAGGCAAGAGGCGGGCTGCTTGCTAGGCCTTTAATCCCAGCACTTGGGAGGCAGAGGCAGGTGGATCTTTGAGTTTGAGGCCAGCTTGGTCTATAGAGCAAGTTCCAAGAAAGCCAGGACTAACAGAGAAACCCTGTCTCAGAAATCCAAAACAAAACAAAACAAAACAAAAACAAAACAAAAAAACGCTCAAACTGTAGATTGTTACAAATGGGAAGCAGTGCTGCCATAGCCTTGGGGATTAGCTAGATGAACAAAGGTGTGCAAATGAGAGCAGTGATTAACCCAAAGTGAGCTGGAAACAGAGATGGAGAGTGTGGGGGTGGGGACTGGTGAGGCGCCGTGAGTAAAGCCCTTGCTGCCTGAGGATACTCCCTAAGGACTTCAGCTCAGTTCTCAGCATCCACATAAAGGTGGAATGTGACAGCTGACAAGGTTGTCCAGTGGAGCCTCCATAAGTCTACTGTGCCATACACACACATGTGCACACCCACACCAATAATAATAATAATAATAATAATAATAATAATAAAGTAACAGAAGGCTAAGCATGATGAGATACAATTTTAATTTCAGCACTCTAGAGAGACAGATGGATTTCTGTGAGTTTGTGGCCAGTATGGTCTACATAGTTAGTCCCAGCCAGGAGTATATAGTGAGACATTTTGAAAACTAGAAGAGGGAGAGATGGATGGATGGATAGATAGATAGATAGATAGATAGACAGATAGATAGATAGTGGTGTCAATGCTTGCTTAGCATACCAGTCTTTAAAGTTGATTAGAATTTGGCTCAGTGTGGAGTAATCCTCCTGTCTCAGTCTTCTAAGTATGGGGATTGCAGATTCGTACTGTCATACCAACTGAGCTACCAACACTTAGATGAGTCTAGAGAATGACTGTGAAGGGAAAGGGCAAGGCAGCCCGTAGCTTCATGCTGAAATTCTTTCCCTCTGTGACTAGCATCATGAGACCAGTGGCTGCTCAGGGCTGAAGCAGAGGCAGAAGCAGGCACATGCAGGTTGCTGACTCACAGGCGTGGAGGCAGGAGTCCCTGTGCACAGGAAAAACTGCTGACCGCAGTTGTGCTCAGATCACAAGCACTTTTTGTTAGTATTCTGTCTAAACTCCACCTCCACAGTTACCTGGCAACAGCCAGGTATGCTCCTCCCCACAGTTACCTGGCAACAGCCAGGTAGGCCTGGCCCACTATAAAAGGGGCTGCTTGCCCCCTCCTCTCTCTCTTGATCTTTTGATCTCTTGCCTCTAACTTCTCTCTGTCCCTCGCCCCTCCCCTTCCTTTCCCCCCTCTCTCCATGTGGTCATGGTGGGCCTCTACTTCTCTACTTCTCTACTCTCTTTCTCTCTCTGCCTCTACTACCCTCCTGGCTCCCCTCCCTTCTACAAAGGAAGAGATTTTTATCATTCATAGGAATGGCTAGCTTTTTGCATTCCTGGGTTCCTTCCTTTTCCCTACTTTCTCACCCCTTATATGAAGCAGCATTAGGCCCCACCCATGAACCTCTTCTCAACTTGCTACTAAACCCTTTCAAAGGCTCCAACAGGCCCTCCTTAAGGCCCCAGCCCTGCATCTCCCTGACCCGACTCATCCTTTTTCCCTCTATGTAACTGAAAAGGAGGGATTCCCCTTGGAGTCTTATGTCACCAACTGGGACCATCTTTTGCACCTGTAGCATACTTATCAAAAAGACTGGATCTAACCATCCAGGGATGGGCACCTTGTATTCATACCTTAGCAGCTGCTGAACTCCTTATTCGAAAGTCAAAGAAACTAACCTTGGCATCGCCTATAACTGTCCTCTCTTCTCACAACCTGTCATAGCTCCTAACTTATAAAGGCTTACAGACTCTACCTCCCTCCAGGGTTCTTTCTCTTCAGTTAGCTCGAATAGAAGACTCCACCCTCACGTTTCAATCATGCCCACCTCTTAATATTTCCAATCTTCTTCCTCGACCTAATACTAACTACTCCCTATCTCACTCCTGCACTGAAACCTTAGAGGAACTATTACCTCATCCTTCACACATACAGGAGGGCACATTGCCTCAAGCCATCTTTACCTGGTATACAGATGGAAGCTCCTTTCTACATGAAGGAGCCAGGAAAGCTGGCTATGCCATAGTGTCTGACACCAAGGTGGTGGAGGCACAGGCCCTTCCTGCTCATACCACCAACTAACAGGCTGAACTAATAGCCCTTACCCGTGCCTTCCAGCTGGCACAGGGACAATCTCTCAACATCTACACAGATTCCAAATATGCTTTCCATATCCTCCTGTAGCAAGCTGCTATCTGGAAGGAGCATGGGTTACTTACCACAAAAGGAGGATCAGTAACTAATGCAAACCAGATTATGGCCATGCTGAAGGCCTCCCATCTCCCCACAGCTATTGGGATTGTCCACTGCAGATCTCACCGGATGACTCTATTGTCTCCAAGGGAAACAACTGAACCGATGAGGCAGCTAGAACTGTAGCCTTTAGGGGCCTAGACTCATCTCACCCTCCCAAGGATGTGGGGTGGACTCCCACATCACCACCTGCCCCCCCCCCGACACTCGTCAAACTCTGTCCTATCTTCACCAACTCTTTCATCCTAACAGCCAAGTGTTGTCTTATTTTGTTAAGACCCACCTACAGCCTACTCCTGAGGACTTAAATTTCTTAAAATCTATCACTGCTTCTTGCAAAATCTGTCAGATGTCAGATCCGAACTCTAGGTATCATAGCACCCCTTTTCCTACCCATCAGGCCAGAGGTTCCCTTCCTGGAACTGACTGGCAACTTGACTTTACCCACATGCCCGGTGTCAAATGTGCCAATTACCTCGTGGTCTTGGTGGATACTTTCTCAGGCTGAGTAGAGGCTTTTCCCACAACCAACAAAAGGGCTCAGACAGTCTCTGATCTCCTCTGAGAGATCATCCCCCGATTTGGTGTCCCAGCCAACCTCCAGTCAGACAATGGTCCTGAATTTACTTTCCAGGTTTCTCAAATTCTATCTAAGGCCCTAGACATCCCCTGGCATTTTCACAATCCCTACCACTCCCAATCTTCAGGTAATGGGTAGAAAGATCAACTGATCTTTAAAAACCACTCTTGTCAAGCTGTCACAGGAACTTCACCTTGACTGGGTAAAACTCTTACCTCTGGCTCTTTTCAGGCTATGAGCTCTCCCCAAGCAGCCTCTCCTCATCTCACCCTTTGAAATCATGTATGGATGTCCAGTCCTAACTCCTGGTCCTTCACCTAAATGCTCTCCCCTCCCAGACCATCTACTCACCCCATTACTCTGCCACCTTCGTTCTCTCTTGTGGAACTTTGCTGACCACCATCTACCTCTACCACACACTGTCTCCTGTCCACTGCCTGTCAACATTGGAGACCAAGTCCTTCTCTCCCCTCCAGATCATAGGCCCTCACCCCCTCTCCCAAATGGCAGGGCCCTTTTAAGGTAATTCTTGTGACACCTACAGCTGCTAAACTTGAGGGACTCCCTCATTGGGTCCATTTGTCTCACCTCAAGCCTTTCATCCCTCCATCTAAAACCGACTCTTCTTCACACACGTTGACCCTAACAGGACCGTGCTCTATTAAGCTCCAGAGGACATCAAAATCACCCACCTTGTCCTCAATCCCAGAAAATAAGACTTCACTCTGGCAGCCGAACTCGACCTCACTGGACTAGACATGGGTTTCTAGTCTTCCCTCTGGTGCTTGTTTCCATCCAGGTCAGCCCTTACATCTAAAGATTCAAAGTTCGAGAGACCCCCACAGATAACAAACAGTTTTTCCAAACAGGGTCAAGAAACTGCTCCATAGCCGGATGCCAAGAACCAATCCAAATTGCCATCATCCCTATATCTGTTATCCCATCTAAATATTACGTTCCCTATACTTACTTTCTCTTTGACCAGATAGAAGATTATTATAGAAACTGGCCAGACGATTATGGGGGCTGCCCATATTGGTCTTGTCAGATACATATGCTAGAATCACAGACCAACCATTTCTTCTACCAACACCGCAAGACATTCTTTTCTATATACATGACCCGTGCGACTCCAGCTGTGGTGCTTTAGAACCAACTGGGGCCAGATGTCCTGACAGCTAAAGAAGATGGTCTTTGCTGGTTCCTCCAAGAAGAAGGCCATTTTTATGGAAAGATTACCAGCCGCTGTCCACAGAGTAACCTGATACACACACATACCAAGTGGACCCTGATGGTGAAAACCAGCTACTCCCCACAATGGACAATACCCGCCCCTACACAGCAGGAAGTAGTTTAAGAGACAAGGCACCTCCGACTTCCCTTTCACCATCGGCTTCCCCTCCCCTTTTTTCTTCTCTTTATAATAAGAAAAAGGGAGGTATGTTGGTATCAGACTCCAAAACCAGTGACATCACATCTAGGTGACCTCCACGTTGTTGTCAAGGCAACCACCATACATTCCCAGAATCCACCTAGCTACCTCACCTTTACCTGGGAAAGGCTATGTAACCGCCCAAATAAAACAGGAAGAACCTCCTGACCTCACTCTCTTCTTCCATCTTCTTCTATTTCTCTCCCCCACCCCCGCCCCATCTTTGTCCTATCTCCTGAATAAACCCCACTTGGAACCGTTTGGTCTGGTGTGGTCTGTTCTAAGCCGTGCTAGGATGTCTAACACTTTTAAATTTGGAATTTGCTGTTATTTCTGTCAGTAAGCAAAACCTGCGTACCCAGAGAGATCTTCTCAGAAATGGGTGCTTTTTTTTTTTTTTTTTTTGTTTGGTTTTTTGAGACAGGGGTTCTCTGTGTAGCCCTGGCTGTCCTGGAACTCACTCTGTAGACCAGGCTGGCCTCGAACTCAGAAATCCACCTGCCTCTGCCTCCCAAGTGCTGGGATTAAAGGCGTGCGCCACCACCGCCCGGCGGGTGCTTTTTTAAAAAAAATTATTTTTAATTTTTAGATTTATTTAATTGATCTAAGTCCTTTGCCTGGACATATGTCTGTGCACCTCATGTATGCTTGGTGCCTGAGGAAGTGGTGAGCCTCCATGTGTTGGCAAAATATCCATACACATAAAATAAAAATCAAAGAAAGAAAGAAAGAAAGAAAGAAAGAAAGAAAGAAAGAAAGAAGAGAAAGGGAGGCAGGTGGCCATGGCAGCAGCATCTGTGGATCGAAGCACTCAGGAGGCAGAGGCAAGCAGATCTCAGAGTTTGAGGCCAGCCTGCTCTGCAGAGCAAGTTCCAGGACAACAAGGGCTACATAGAGACACCACATCTTGAAAATAAATAATAGCAACAAAAACAAACAAACAAAAAAACCAAACGAAAACAACAACAACAAAGAAATGAAGAAAGAACTGCAGTAGGTAGGTGTGGTGACATAAGTGTGTAGTCCCAACATTCTAAAACTGGAGACAGGAGGATCAGAAGTTCAAAGTCATCCTTGTCCATGCAGGGAGTTAGGAGGTAGGTGGAGCCACCTTAGACCTTGCCTTTTGTTTTCCTTTACCCTTCTCTTTTCTTTCTCTTCCTTCTCTCCTTCCCTCTCAGTCTTGCTCTGTCTTTCTCTCTCTGTTTCTCTGACTCTCTCTTTGTTTCTCTGTCACTCTGTTTCTCTCTCTGTCTCTCTGTTTCTCTCTCTGTCTCTCTTTTTGTCTCTCTGTCTGTTTCTTTTTCTCTCTCTGTTTCTCGGTCTCTCTGGTCTCTCTGTTTCTTTCTCTCTCCCTCCTTCCCTCTCTGTCTCTCTCTCTGTCTCTCTGTTTCTCTCTTTCTGTTTCTCCCTCCCTCCCTCCTTCCTCCTCCTCCTCCTCCTCCTCCTCCTCCTCCTCCTCCTCCTCCTCCTCCTTCCTCTCTCTCTCTCTCTCTCTCTCTCTCTCTCTCTCTCTCTCTCTCTCTCTCTGAAAAGGTCTCACTGTGTAGTCCTGGCTGGCCTGGAGCTCAACAGAGATCTAGATCTGCCTGCTTCGGTCTCCCAAGTGCTGGGACTAAAACCTCTCACCACCATGCACGGCTAAATCTTTTGAAGAGTTGCAGCAGAGTAGGCAGCCTCTGTGGTGGAATCTTTGTGTTCAGAGGGAAAACTATGGACTAGGGTCTGGAGAGACAGCCCAGTGGTTAGGTGTTTGCTGTGCAACCAAGAGTGTAGCATGTCTTTTGGCTACTTTGTGAGTTCTTCTTTCTTCCACCCTTCTTCACCATTTTTCTTCCACCCTGTCAACCCCTTAACACTAGATAAGAGAGAAAAAAGGATAAAGGGGAGAGGAAAGAGCTCCCTGAAGAGTTAGGGGTCAGAAAGGGGCCAATGTTAGCTTTAGGTTGCTTCCTGCTGATTAGGGACATTGACTTCCTTATGGCAAGTTTGACCTTCACCTTCAGGATACATAATTTCTTCATTTTCTTTCTTTTCTGCAGGACTACTTAACAAACCATGAGCAACAGCAGCCAGCAAACAACCAACAACCCCATCTCCCCGGGACCCTGGCATTTATACACTCTCTGAAAAGTCCCCCAAATTCCAAACAACACCCAATCACAGAAAACTCTCTGCAGCTGGGAAATTGTGCCTCTGATTTATGTAATGTATGCCTCTAAGTCTAATGCTTTCTGAAGCCTGCTGGCTACCCACCTAGTGGAGAAATGGAACAGTAGGATCAGTGAGAGACACCACCACCACCACCACCACCACCAAGAATAAGTCAGAGGGGAGCTGGAGAGATGGCTCAGAGGTTAAGAGCACCAGCTGCTCTTCCAGAGGTCTTGAGTTCTATTCCCAGCTACCATCTATATAGGCTTATAACCATCCATAATGAGTTCTGATATTCACGCAGATAGAGCATGCATATATATATATATATATATATATATACATATATATATATATATATATATTAAAGACGCCAGAGTGTTATAGAGAAGACTCGACCCTCTTCTCTGTCTTCCATGCTGGCATGCATGTACATAAACCTGCACACATGCACATCTAACACACAAACGAGAATAAAAGATATTGAACACTGAGATAGCTCATCAGGTAAAGGCACTTTGCTTGCAAGTCTGACAACCTGAGATTGACTCTGAGTTTGATCCCCTGAATGGAAAGTGAAAGGAGAAAAGTCCCAACACAGGGTTGTCCTCTGATTGCCACATGCTCACCCCTCCCACCATGTATATGCATATACATAGTATGAAATGATTTTTAAATTTGTAGCCTGACCTTGTGGGTTTTTTCTTCTCTGCCCCTCAACCTCTTAACACTAGATAGGAGAGAAAAAAGGATAGAGGAGAAAGGGGGTGACATAATCGTTAGACTCCTTCCTACTGATTATGGGCATTGAGTTCCATGGGGCAAGTTTGAGCTTTACTATCAAGATGTCTAATTTCTTCTTCTTCTTTGCACATGACTACTTAACAAACTACATTCATGAGCAACCAACCAACCAACCAACCAACTGACCAACAATCCACCACCGCCCTCCACCCACTCCTCACCTCTTGGGGGGTCCTAGCATTTATATACCCTGTGAAAAGTCCCCAGAATTCCAAATGTTACACAATCTCAGAAACTATCATGTTACAGCATGAAGCAAATCATGGCCAGTTGCTATGGACAATATGAAGCAGCCCCATATCTCACACCTAGGATTAAAATGAAAACATAGTCTTATAATAATTCTGTATTTTTCAAAGAAACCAAAATTCTCACTACATAGACCTATTTTTTTTGTGTGTGTACATGTGTATCTGTGTGTCTATGTCATTGTTGAGTGTACATGTGTATCAGTATGTGTATGTGTATGTGATTGTTGAGTATATGTGTATCTGTGTGTGTGTGCATGTGTATGTCATTGTTAACTGTATATGTGTATCTGTGTGTGTGTATGTGTATGTCATTGCAGGTGCCCTGGAAGACCAGAGGAGTCTGCTCTCTTTGGAGCGGGAGTCACAGACAGTTGTGAGCTGCCCAATGTGAGTTCTGGGACTCGAACTTTGACCCTCTGCAACAGCAGTATGTACTCTTGTTGCAGGTAATACTTAAAAAACAGCACCTGGTCCAGCTTGTCCCCAGACAGCCGCCATTTTTTCATGGCTCCTGCTATCTAGAAACACTGGCCCTGGCACCCATGAGACACCAATGTGGAGATGGCTTTGCCAATCCCCCACACTGTCTCCACAAAGTTTGACTAAACCCCAGACAATACCCGCCATGCCCCCAGTACCCGGTAGAATGAAGACTCTTAAAGGTTATTCAATTGGTTTATATATTTGGAAAAGCACAATTAAAGGGATGTCCACACAATTAGAATTGTAAACCCAATTACCTAACCTTGATATTATTAACTTCCTTAGACTGCTTAGAGACACTCGGACATCCGCTGCCATCTTCTCTCCTCCTCCTCCTCTCTCTTTCATCTCCTCCTCTTCCTCTCCTTCTCTCCTCCTTCTCTTCCATCTCCTTCTGACTCTCTTCTCCTCCCACATTAGCTCCACCCAAATTACCAAGCTTTATTGCAAATGTAGTGGGGGAAATATCCCGCTACATGCGCTTATCCACTAAACCATCTCTCCAGCACACAATAAATAATTTTTTTATTTTTTTGGTTTTTTTGAGACAGGGTTTCTCTGTGTAAGCCTGGCTGTCCTGGAACTCACTCTGTAGACCAGGCTGGCCTCAAACTCAGAAACCCACCTGCCTCTGCCTCCCAAGTGCTGGGATTAAAGGCATGCGCCACCTCTGCCCGGCACAATAAATAATTTTAAAGCCTGTTTTACCATTATAGAGTATTACTTCATATTTTCCACTGAGAAAATGATCTTTCCTTCATGAAATTGTAGAGGGTAGTTGAATTTGGAAAAATAAATTTGTTTTAGTATAACTAAGGTTCAGAATTTTTTCCTGTTTTGGAAATAAAGTCTCATACTTATAGTCCAGGCTGATCTTAAACTCTCAGCAATTCTCCTGCCTCAGCCTCCTATAATTATAGTACTATAATTACAAGTATGAATCACCATGCCCAGCAAGATTCAGAAATCTTATGCTAGTGAAGCAGAACAAGGTTAAAGGGACCAGTTATTAGATATTGATTTATTGACTTATTTAGTGATTTACCCAAAGCGTGCTTGTATGCCCATTTGCTACTTCACTTGCTACTTGAAGAATGTACCAGAGGAGTGGCTGAGACTCTCTGCTTTAACCTGTTGAGTGCCATGTGTGTTTCTGCAAAAGAGCTCTTGCTCACCAGCCCCAGCTATAAAATGAGAACAGAAACTGGACTTGGGATCAAGGTCTTTCAGGAGCAGTCATGGCTTCCATCCCCTTGTGACATCTACTCTCTTCCACTCTCAGTGGTGTTGGTGTGCCTATTACAGAAAGATTCCCACAACACTATGAACAGGGTATATGAAACCTAAACATCTAGGTAACCCTGGTCTAATTCGAACTCATACTAACTAGTTGGCGTACTAGGGAGGGAGAGGGGAGACAGAAAGAATATGTCTCCCCTCCTTCCTTCCAGGTCATACAGAATACAGCTTGGTGGCCTTGAACATCCCACGGTCCCTTTGTGGGGCAGTCATGAGAGAACCGCCTTCACTTTCTTTCCTCAGTAGAGTGGGTTCAAGAGCTTGGAGGCATCCTTAAAATCAAAGCTTTATAGTACTTCCTCTTGTTATTTGGTTTAAGCTAAACTACAGAAGCCCTTCTATCCTCCCTACCTCTATCCCTCCCACCTTCCCCTCCCCTCCTTCCCTCTTTCCCTCCCTCCCTCCTTTCCTTCCTTCCTTTCTTTTGATACTGAGGGTTTTGTGCATACAACTGAGGGACATTATAACTTAGTTCTAGATAGGAATCTTTTGTTGTTAAGCTTTTGAAATTTGTACCCAAAGCACGAGACTGAAGAGCACATTGTCTGAGAAAAAAGATACTGTGCTGGGGGGGGGGGGTGTCTGAGGGTTTCTAGTCAGGCTGGAAGTAGGACAAATTCATGTTTTTCAGCAACTAGATCCTCCCGGTGTAGCAATTATTCCTCCAGAAGATCCACAGATAGACCTAAGAGTGTCACAGAAATTCAGAATATTCCAGATGTGGTGGTATATACCTATAACCGTGCAATGGGGGTATGAGCCTAGGATTGGGGGTTTGAGCTGGGGATCAGTTGTCTAAGGGTTCTTCCTGGAGGGTCAACTATACAGGGGTTCAGGCTCTTTCCAAGAGGTGAATAAACAACTGGACACTTAAGAATAGAAGGAACAAGCCGGGCGGTAGTGGCGCATGCCTTTAATCCTAGCACTTGGGAGGCAGAGACAGGCAGATTTCTGAGTTCGAGGCCAGCCTGGTCTACAGAGTGAGTTCCAGGACAGCCAGGGCTATACAGAGAAACCCTGTCTCGAAAAACCAAAAAAAAAAAAAAGAAGAAGAAGAAGAAGAAGAAGAAGAAGAAGAAGAAGAAGAAGAAGAAGAAGAATAGAAGGAACAAAGCAAAAGTAGGTGATTGAAGCAGGCAGTGAGCACTCTTCAGGAGGGGTGGGGTCTCTGGAACCAAGGGGATGGGGAAATCATGGAGGATAACTGAGTAGCAAGTGTTCTATGACACAAATGTGCTATCTCCTCCTTTGACCTAACTCCCTATTCCCTATTCCCAGGTGACTCTCTCTCAGGGTAAAGTTAGACTTCTGTCTGAAGGTAAAAGGGCAGTGACTAAACTGGCTTCTCCAGGCCTTGTGTACAGGAATTATGAGTCCTGAGAAGGACATCCTTCTTAGAGGTTGAGAATAGCAGATAAAAGTCCAGGCGCGCACTTGGGAGGCAGAGGCAGGCGGATTTCTGAGTTCAAGAGTTCGAGGTTAGCCTGGTCTACAGAGTGAGTTCCAGGACAGCCAGGACTACACAGAGAAACCCTGTCTTGAAACAAACAAACAAACAAACAAACAAACAGTCCAGGCACACGGTCACAGTAGGTTCCATGCGGACAACCATTTGGTAATTTAATGGCCTCAGTGTGCTGAGGGATGAAGCTGGGAACACAGTGAGGAGATAAGGAGAGAAACAGAGGGCCATGAAGAGTATAATCAGAAGTCCTAGGAGAGAAACCCACCATGGCAGCACAGCCTTTGGTCCTAGCACTTGGAGGCAGAAACAGATGGATCTCTGTGAACTCGAGGTCAGCCTGGTCTACAAATTGAGTTCTAGGACAGCCAGGGCTACACAGAGGAGCGCTGTCTCAAAAAACCGAAAATAAGTAAATAAATAAATAAATAAATAAATAAAGGGTTGAATTATTTTTCCTAACAAGTTTTACAGTATTTTACAGAAAAGGCTCATATTTGATATTTTTTGGGTTTCCCACTACAATAAGGGTAAGGGGCCCCTTCTTTGACTGTCACTGCTGAGTTTAGTGGTTAATCTCAGTGAGATTTCCTTGTGTTATAATTTAGATTAGATCCCATCAGCCAAACTGAAGGGGTCCAAACATTGTAACCCTAGCAGTCAGGAAGTTGAGGCAGGAAGACTAGAAGATCAAGAATATTAGGCTAGGTTGGGCTACATAGTGTTTTTGTTTGTTTGTTTGTTTTCTATCGTTTTTTAGATTTATTATGTATGTAGTGTTCTGTGTTCTGCTTGCACGTATGCCTGCATGCCAGAAGAGGGCACCAGATCTCATTATAGTTATGAGTCACCATGTGGTTGCTGGGAATTGAACTCAGGACCTCTGGAAGAGCAGACAGTGCTCTTAACCTCTGAGCCATCTCTCCAGCCCGAGCTCCCATTATGGTTTGTTTGTTACTTACTTGCTTACTTAGTTACTTATTTTATATGTATGGCTGTTCTGCCTGAATACAGGTTTGTATACCATGTGTGTGAAGTGCCAGATGAGGCCAGAAGACAGTCAGATCCCTTAGGACTGGAGTTACAGGTTATGAACCAACATATGGGTGCTGAGAATCAAACTAGGTCCTCTGGGAGAGCAGTCAGTGCTCTTACCCACTAAGGTGTCTCTCCAGCCCCCCTACATAGTGGTTTTGAAAACAATCTGAGCCAGGCGGTGGTGGCGCATGCCTTTAATCCCAGCACTTGGGAGGGAGAAGCAGGTGGATTTCTGAGTTTGAGGCCAGCCTGGTCTACAGAGCGAATTCCAGGACAACCAGAGCTATAAAGAAAAACCCTGTCTCGAAAAACCAAAAAAAGAAAAAGAAAACAGTCTGAGTTATGTAGTGAAATTGTCTTAAGAGAAAAAGAAAGAAGCTTTTGGAATCCAGCTCTATTATGTGCTCTGCTCCCAAAGTTCTTGGGTGTTTGCAGCAGCAGGCAGTTCCAAGGGCTTCCCTCCTCAACTCCTGGAATTTTTACCACACCCGAGTGTTAAGACGTACTTTTTCAAGGGCTGAGTTTGAAGGAGGCACTTAGAAGCTGGTTTTTTTTTTTGTTGTTGTTGTTGTTGTTTGTTTTTTTGTTTTGTTTTTTGCTAAAAAGCAATGATTCTTTACTTGGACCCACAATGTAAGTTAAAAAAAAAAAGGATGAAGATCTGATACTTTTTATCTTTGCTTTGTTTCATTGACCTTGAGTTGCATACTGGTTTGTCACACAGACAGGGTCATCACTAAGGTCTCCCCATTTCTTTCCCCTCCAAGGCTAAAAGCCAAAAGAATCATTGTCTGAAGCCTGTAGTCTCCTTGGATTCCAGAAAGAGCTAGGCTTTGCCGGCAGGATTGACACACCCATTTCTAGACCCTCTTCCAGGTTGTACAAATAGAAGGGAATTCCTGTTTCCTTTCAGGGCCCCTTGCTGAGGATGAACAGATGAACGTGGGAGTATCGTCCCAAGAAAAGGAAACTGATTTATAATGAAAAAGCTGCATTCTGAATAGATCTGTTGGAATCAGATCAGTTCTTTTGGGTGAAGACGGTGATTAACAGATCAGACAGCAATTAACAGCTTTTAAAAACGTTTTCATTTTTAATTACATGTGGCTCACAAGTCCTGCGGAAAGCAGAAGAAAGGGTTGGTTGGAGTCTAAGTGCTGGGAACTGAAGTTGTGTCCTTTGCAAGAGCGGTTTCTATTCTTAAACACTGAGCTGTTTCTCATCAGAAGACATTTTCCGACTGACGCTGAGATAAAGGCGGACCCACCCTTGGACTAAGATGGCTTAATTATGTGTAACTAATGCTGAAGTTCACATCAGTACCCTGAAAATGACCCCTCCCTCTGCTCTGATTACATTGTCTCTGCTTTTCACCATTCCTTCTCCAGTCTCCTCCTTCTTCTGGATACAGGGTCTCACAGTGTAGCCCTGGCTGACCTGGAACTTGCTTTGTAAACCAGGCTGACTTTGAACTCACAAAGAACTGGCCTCTTGAGTGCCAGGATTAGAGGGGTACACCACCATGCCCAGCTTTCATCTTCTTTTAATAAACACATTTTTATTTCATGTGTATGTATATTCTGTCTGCGTGCATGTGTGTACACCAAATGTATTCAGTGCCTAAGGAACACAGAAGACAGTGTCAAAGCCCCGGACTCTGGAGTAACAGATGTGAGCTGTGGCTAAAAACTGAATCCTCTACAAGAGCGTGAAGTCCTTGATCAGCCATCGCTGCAGCCCTATTAGTCACCTTTTTAAGTTGCTGGAATCAGAAATTCTGGTTACAAGACGGTTCACAGTCCTGCAGGAAACTGTGCACTGTGTGCTAACTGCCAGGCCAACACAATAAAGTACGCTTTTTGCATTTGCTGTTTCCTAACTGCAAGTGCAATTTCCTGGTGGAGTTCATTGCTCAGCTGTTACTCAGCAGAGGTCCTCAGACTTTACTCCAGGGCCGAGTGTTCACCCACACGCTCTGTAGCCCTAACGTGGGCACCGCAGGCAGTTCTGCTGCCTGTTTTCCACCGTAAAGCATAACCACCCTCCTCCACAGTGAAACACTCAAGGAGGGCTTTTGGAGTGGGCAAAGAGAGGAGAGGGGCTCTGAGCCCAGGCTGGGTCACCCAATAAAGCATACTTCAGTACTGAACACGTCTGCTACCCATAATGACTGTGGGGAAGCTTCAGCGGGGACGGAGCAGTACATTGAAAATACAACTCAGCAAAGTCCCAAAAGACCTCTGTCTCTTTAAATTGAGAGCGGCAGGAGGGCCTCCTGCAGCTGGGGTTTGGAGGGCTCAGCCTAGATTCCAAAGCAACAAAGGGTCTCCTTTGGCTTTGCTACCGTGTTTCCTTCCTCTGTGACCAACACCCTTCACCTGCCCTTCCATGTTAGCAGGCTTAGCTCTCCCTTCCCCCTACTTTGTAAAACATTCAAGAGATAAAAGCAGGTATGGTCCAGTCTTCCTATTCCCAGCCACCTGTCTCCCCTCCCCCAGGACCCAGGAGGGTGGCCAGATGCCAACTTCTTTTACAAATATTCCATATCTTTGATACATAGACATGAAAATTAATTTTATTTTTCCATGGGAGTGGCCAAGGAGGCCAGAGAAGCTTATCTGATGCCCTGGAGCTGGAGTTCCAGGTGGTTAGGAGCCACTTAACGTGGATTCTGGGCTTAATGTGCCTGCTGGGGCTAACACTCTCTCCATCACAAGATATGAACTTGTCCCACCCAATTAAAACAAAACAACCTCCCCTCCGCCACCGCCCCAGGTTTTCCTAACACTGTAGGTCATTCCCAGCCAAAGCACAGTA
Organism: Grammomys surdaster; assembly: GCF_004785775.1. Lineage (NCBI taxonomy): Eukaryota > Metazoa > Chordata > Mammalia > Rodentia > Muridae > Grammomys > Grammomys surdaster. Next base: position 216,925 of record NW_021620929.1, read on the forward strand.
CTTCTCTTTTCTTGAGGGGGAGGGGAGGCATTGAGAAAGGGTTTCTCTGTATATCCCTGGATGTCCTGGAACTCCCTCTGTAAATGAGGCTGGCCTTGAACTTAGAAATCCACTTGTTGGTGCCTTTCTCTTTTCCTAGGGCTGAGATAAAGGTATGCTTGCTCTGTCACACCAGCCATTTCTCATGTGACCACAGTCACTTTTAGTGTGGATACTTTAGGATTCTATACTTGTCCCCTAGTGACCAATTTATAGGCGCATCTAGCATTAGAACAGTGGGTGGATGCAGTCCAGGACTTCAGTGAACAGGATAAACAGAGGAAATACAGTTTGCCTGCAGGCTGGGGCTATTTTTGGAGAATTCAGAGGCTCCTTGGGGACATTCCTAATATGGCCCCATCTCCCTGGAAGATCAAGCTTTTTGATCTTTGTTTGGCAAAAGGATAAATATGGCCTCACTATTTAACATTCTCTACCACAGGAGGTGGTCAGGTTGTTCTAATTTGCATGATGTTTTAGGAATCCTGTAGCAGGTAGCACTTTGACCTTTATTTTTTTCAGCTTTTCAAAAAACAAGGTTTCTCTGGGTACCCCAGGCTGTCCTGGTGTGTATCAGGACCACCCTGGTCCTTTATCACTTTCCGGAGAAGGCAGGTAATAATGAAGTGGGGAGCACTCTATCTGCAGGCCAGGCTGGCCTCACTCATGCTAATTTTCTTGTTACTGCCTTGCCAGCACCAGGACTTCAGCTGAGATCCACCCTACTCAGCTCTATATGATTGCCCTTCCTGGTGTTATTTATAAATTTTTTTTTTTTTTTCCGAGACAGGGTTTCTCTGTGTAATAGCCCTGGCTGTCCTGTACTATCTTTGTAAACTAGGCTGGCCTCGAACTCATAGAGATCTGCCTGCCTCTGCCTCCCAAGTGCTGGGATTAAAGGTGTGCGCCACCACCGCCCGGTTTGTTCATATATATATATATTTTTTTTTTTTTAAGATTTATTTATTTATTATATGTAAGTACACTGTCGCTGTCTTCAGACACCCATATGAGGGCATCAGATCTCATTGCAGATGGTTGTGAGCCACCATGTGGTTGCTGGGATTTGAACTCATGACCTCTAGAAGAGCAGTCAGTGCTCTTAACCGCTGAGCCATCTCACCAGCCCTGTTCATATATTTTTAATGCATTATTTTACTTTTGTTGTTGCATCAAATCCCTTCTGAAAAAAAGCCTCAAGTTTTCTTTTAGGGCTTTTAGTTAGTTTGCAACTATATCTTTGATATGTTTGGAATATATCCCGTTGGTACCCAATTAACACTGACATAAACTCAGTTACTCAATTCTCAGAGGTGCAAAGAGCACCTTCCAGTTTCCATTTAGTCTCTTATACTTATGCAGCAGTTTGCGGTTATGGTGTAAGGGGGTCTTGAGGGCAGCTGGAGGCCAGGTTCTTCAAGGCAAGGTCAGAGGGCAACCTTCCTGGGATGCTAATTCTGGCATACATATTGCTGTGCTCTGTACTGCGGCCCTCAGGCTCGGACATCCTATAGATTCCATTTCGCATCTACTCTATGCTTCATTTTGCGTCGCCCCTCTGTTCGGTCCCCATTTCTTGAGTTTTTCTTCTGTCTCCTGTCCCCAAACACGTCCCACGGATATGCCCTCGTGCCTTCCACATGACTATTTTATCGGTGTGTCCCATGGTGCCTCTCCTACGACCACTTCCCCCAAATTCCAAAGCCTCGTGACCCCAGTCCAGTGTCCTTTCGTGTTCCGTTTGGCCCCTCTGCCCTGAATTCACCCACGTCCCGAGTGATCTCTCTGCTCCACATCCGGTCTAGTGTTCTGCGTGGCCCCTTTGGCCGACATCCCACTTCGCCCCGTGTCTCCCACGTGATGTCTGTCGTCTGGTACCCCAAAGCGTTCGACAGGACCCTTCATCCTTTGCCGCCCTCAAGCTGAGTGATCGGCAGTGAATCCGTGTCCCCTTCAAATGCGACCTTCCCGGCCCTCTGCGGTTCGCCTCCACTCTGGCCAAGGTGACGCGGTCCAGCATCCTCAGGGACCTAGACCACAGGCCGGCTCCCCGTGGGGCGGGGCCTCGGAGGCGGAAGTGCCCGGGGCGCTGGCGGCAGGTCTATCCGAGCCATGGGAGCTCCGGGCAGAGGCAGCGGCGCCGGCCGCAGTGGCGGCGGGGGCTGCCCAGGCGGGGGCGAGCGGCGCGGGACCCGGGAGGGGTAGCACGTGCCGAGCGCCGAGCCATGGGCCGGGTTGGGGCCAGGGGCACAGCGCGGGAGGCAGCGGCCGGGTCACTGCTGCTCCTGCTGCTGCTCCTGGCTCAACCTCCGCCTGCCACCGCCCGCAACAGCGAGGAGAGCGGTGAGCCCGCGGGCCTACAGCGCCATCGGCAGCGCGGGCCAGGGGCAGGGGGCGGGCGGGGCGGATTGTGATTCACGGGGGGCACCTGTGCGCTCACCTGGCGCGGCGTTGAAACGAGGTTCTTATCCTGGGTTGCGCCCCCTGCGGGGCATCCGGGCCAGAAAACCCCCCATTCCCGCTTTTCCGTTCCGGGCCCGCCGAGTTCGCTCACTTGGAGCGTACCCTACCGTCCGTCTCTCCTGTGCTTTAGAGGCGCGACTCTGGCACCTAAGAGCTGGGAGGCAGAGGAACCTATCCCCGAAGAATAGCTGAACCGTGGTGACACCAGGGCCATCATCCGGTAGAAGGGTAGAGCTAGAGAAAGTTGGGCAGATCCTGGACTACGGGGTCTAGCCAGCATTATGTTCAGATTCCAATCCCAGGAAGGTCACTCTTGATTGCTGATTTTGCTTCTCACCGACTGTGCTGCCAGCTGGTCCTAAAGAAGCTGGCTGACCAGATGGATGTAACGAAAGGGTACTCCCTTATTAGGGGAGCTTTCCAACTGTTTTTTTTTTTTTGGTTGTTGTTGTTTTGTTTTGTTTTAAATTTCTGCTCCCTAAGTGGGAACGCGTTGGACTACGGTTTAAGGAGGCAGTTAGATATTTGACCCTCTGGGTTCTGCTAGAAACAGGACAGGGATAGATAGTCCTGCCTACCACTAGATATTTAGAAATAGGAAAGATGAGTACCTTCCCTTGTCCAGTGTTGCTGGGAACTCCCCAGAAGACCTTTGTGCTACCTGGTGTTCCTTGGACCGTTTCTACTGCTGACTCTACATCCCGTTTCCAACCCTCCACACTCCCGCCCCCCTTTTTTTTCTGAAATATTACTCCTTGGAGCTCTTGTTTCTTTGAGGGCTGTTCCTTCTGGTTTCTCAGCTTGGCACAGCTTGGAATGAAAGGCAGCGTTCCCTAAAGACCTTCTGATAAATTGCTCCATACCACATACTATTTGCTACTCTTTCTCCAGTCCTGAGATTAAGCCTAAGTGAGCATGGATGTCTAGGTGAGGGACAGGTGGCTCTGTGACCATGGCTGCTTCGACGAGTAGGTGGGCAGTATCTCTGACAGTTGCTGGGGTTTGGAAGGTGTGGGGCAGAGTACCTTCGCTTAAGTTCCCAGGGAAAGTTCAGGACTTTCTTTTCCCACTCAACCTTATGCCAATGGGGGAGGTGTCCAGGGCAGGCAGGGGCTTGCTCAGCTGCCCCCCCCCATCCTTTCTAATGTTGCTTGGATTGGGGGCTCACCCTAGCATGCCAGTTGTCCAGGTCCTACAACAAAGTAAGTGTGTGTTTCATCAAGGAAACCTGGAGGGGTTATTTAGACGTGAGAGTTTGGCACTTGGTCTTAAGGCAAGGCTGAGTAGGTCTCATCTAAGTATCCAAACAGCACAGATGTCAGCTCTATTCCAAATGTCCCCCCTTCACTAAGTCTTTGTGGGGCCCAAGGGCTTTTCCCTTAGCAGGTTAAGGGTGCTGCACACTGTAGGGTGATCTCTCCCACCGGGCTTCCTCAGAGGTTTGGGTATCTGCCTATCCAAGACCCCACAGTCCTAGGGGGTGGGGAACCTGTTCTGCCTCAGCTGGGAGAGCAGTATTCTGCCTCACAGCTTTTTTCTGCTCATTATCATATTACCAGGTAGCAGCTCCTGGCAGTCAGTCCTCAACCTGGTGAATGGGACCTGCAGATACCAGAGAGCTTGGAATTCACTGAGGGAGCTTCCTTCACTCAGCCCTGCCCCCATGCCAGGCTCCTCTGCCGCTCCCTTAGCGTCCCTCCAGCAGGCTGCTTACCTTTTCTCCAGGTGCCTCTGTTTGGAGAAGTCACGTGTCTGGCAAGAAAGCCAGCTGCTCACCTGACTCCCTCTCCTCTCTCCTGGGGGAACCAGGCACCACTTTCACAGTGGGGCAAAGGGAGGCTTCCTGAGTGGGAAGGGTGCCAAATAGTACTGTGTTTCTCTTAAAGCACTTTATTACTCATTAACCTCAAAGGGACAAGCAGTCTGCTTTAGCCTACTCATAGGGATACAGGGATTTAGAGAGGTAAGGGACACCCAAGATCATATAGGCACAAGGCCTGAGCTGGCACTGTGTTTGGGGTAGGAGTCTGTAAAGTGATGCAGGGCCTGAGGCCACATGATGCCCTAGTCTGGGGACTTTAGGGAGTTTATCTGCCTCTTTTGTCTCTGTACCACCCTGCATGACTGTGTGCCCTGAGGGCAGTTGGAAGTCTCACTCATTTGGAACAGAGGCCACCTGTCCCTTGGTTCTTACAGCTGTCCAGACTTCTGGACTGTAGTCCCTCATTATGGTCTTTTATTGGGTAGGGATATGGCTGTGTCCTAAGTTTTAAGAAGTTGGAGGGCAGTGGTGGCGCACACTTTTAATCCCAGCACTTGGGAGGCAGAGGCAGGTGGATTTCTGAGTTTGAGGCCAGCCTGGTCTACAGAGTGAGTTTCAGGACAGTCCAGGCTACACAGGGAAACCCTGTCTCGAAAAACCAAAAAAAAAAAAAAAAAAAAAAGTTGGAGAGATGGCGACCTTCTGGACCTAAGTCTGCCCATGTGTCTCTGGGAGGTTCAGAGGAGTGAAGGTGGGAGTATCCTGTAGTCAAGGTTAGCAGGGGCGGGGTCTCCTCCAGACTGTCTCCTGCTGGCTTTCAGTCTCCATCTCTTGGCCTGGATGTACCAGGATATAGTGCAAGGATGCAAATGACTAGCTCACAGAAAGACCCCCCTGGGGGGGGGTCCATCTGAAGGGGGTGGAGGATAGGGCTTCATTGTTTACAAATTGCTGTAGTGTGAGAAGGCAGAATCCCAGGCCATCTAGAGAGAGGAGGCTGAGGATTAACTGCTCATTTTTAGGAGAAACTTCTCATCATTGCAGGCAGCTTGCAGGTGCCAGAAGGTATTTTCTACTTTGGCTAAGGTCAAAATCTGAATGACAAAGTTCAGGGTGGGTCTAAGACTTGTTGGAAAAGTACTCTGTTGGCAGCTGGCTTCCTATCTGCCCCACCCACCTAATCGGTTCCTTTTTCCTGTAGAGGCTGGACTGGTATCTGAGCACTTCTCACAGGCCCCACAGAAGCTGTCCTTCTACAGCTGGTATGGCAGCACCCGACTCTTCCACTTCCGCGTGCCCCCAGACACTGTGCTTCTTCACTGGCTGCTGCATGTGTCCCTGGGAGGTCCCTCATGCGCCGACGTAGAGATCACAGTGTAGGTATCCAATATTCTGCCCCTAACACCTATACCTGGTGGAGACCCTGACTCTGACCCCTGCTTGACATGATCTCTTGCAGGCATTTCCGCTATGGTGCCCCTCCTGTCATCAACCCGCTGGGCACCAGCTTCCCGGACAACACCCTGAGCCATGCCTCCTTCCACATCAGGACATCACTGAGCACCATGCTGCTGGGCAACACTTCAGTCAACATCTCCCACCCGGCCCCTGGGGACTGGTTCCTGGTTGCTCACCTCCCTCCCTCATCCCAGAAGATCCAGGTGAAGGTGAGGGGCTGACCTCCCGGGATGGAGGCCGAAACCCTTGATGCACGGAGGACCCAGCCTCTTGTCCATGTCTGGGCAGATCTTACTCTCAGCTACCGGACTCTAGATTCAACTCCATTCCCCTTCTTCTCCTTTGGCCTACGTCCTCCATTCTCTAACCACTGTCACCTCCTGCCTTGTTCTCTCCCAGGGCTTTGTTCCAACCTGTGCCTACATCTTCCAGCCTGAGATGCTGGTAATGAGGGTAGTCGAAGTCTCCATCCTGGAGCCTGATGTTCCCCTCCCACAGACGCTGCTCTCCAACCCCAGCTACCTCAAGTGAGTGGAGATCAGGGGAGGGCAAGTCTGTCCTGTAGCTGTAACCTTTTGGTTTAGGGTGGGTGGTACCACCATCTCATCTTGCAGGCAAGAAAACTTAGAGCCACTCTGGGAAGAGAGGTCAGAAACCTCCCCTAAGCATGTTAGAAGAAGTAAGTTCACTATGTGAGCTAGAGTCTGAGTCACCACCTTGCCACAGGATCTTTGTCCCTGAATACACCCAGGAGCTTCGGTTGGAACTGCAGGGCTGTGCATCCGGTGTGAACCCCGGCTGCCCAGTACGTCTCACAGCAGGTGCCACCACCCTGCCTAGAAACTTCCAGAGGGTGCTGACTTGCACCGGCCTCACGCCATCCTGCTATTTGCTACTGTCCTCGCCACCCTGGGGCCGGTGGTTACAAGTGACAATTGAGAGCCTGGCTGAACCTCACATGACAGTGGGCTTCACTGCTAAAGCTGCCTTTACAGGTGTGCTCCGTGGGAGGGAAGGAGGGAGGCGTGGGCTGGCTCTGTGCACCTCCCCCAAAACTCTGGGCTTTCTTCTGGCTGAGCCCCTTGTCTTTTTGACAGTGTGTAGGCCATGGAGTGTGACCTTCCATCACCTTATACAAAAGAACCCAAACCAGACTTATGATGCCACTGCAATCCAGCTGTCCCAAAGCGCTGACCACTGGGACCTGGGCAGGAGTAGCAGGGCAGACGCTGGCCCCTTCTGTCTTCTGAACTATCCAGTCCTGAGGGAAGACACAGATGTGGTGTCTGTACACTTCCAGCCCCTGAATGGGGCCTTCGTACTGGTGCATTCAAGCATGCCTTCTGTAATGCAGCTCCGTCTTGATACAGGCATGGACAGTGGAGGCTCCTTCATCATCATCCTGAGGGCTAACAAGGTATCCTCTGGAAGCCCACTGAAGCTGTCTACAGCTGCTAGCTCTGAGACTGGGGCGAAGGGGCCTTTCACGCCATGGCATGATACCAATAGCATAGGCCAGAAGGGGATTCCTCTGAGGACAAAAGACTTTTCCCCCAGCTGAAGCCCTGTCCCTGTCAGAAGTTATAATTATATCTGTGCAAATGGGCAGGGAAATGGCCAGAACAGGAGACAGCTGAAGAGAATTCAGCTGAAGAGAATTTGGACCATGATGAACTTTGGACTAGCAGGAGGCTCCCCTCCCTCAAAAAAGTACACAGCATGACCAAGCTGAAAACAGGGTGGGGAGGCAAGCTGCTCCTTAGATGCCTTTTGAGGGGTGACAATGGCTAACCTTCTCTCCTTCCCCTTCCAGACAGAGGTCACAAATGGCACCTTGGTAGCAGCTTGTGTGAATGCTGCCTCGCCTTTCCTCAGCTTCAACACGTCACTCAACTGCACCACAGGTATGCTGGGCAGGCAGTTTTGGCGGAGAGACTGACTGGCCCCTCTAGCCACCTCTGACAGGCCCTCCCACCCCATGCAGCCTTCTTCCAGGGCTATCCCATGTTTCTGAATGCCTCATCTCACATGGCCAACCTCATCATCCCCTATCCGGAGACAGACAACTGGTACCTCTCCTTGCAGCTTGTGTGCCCTGAGAGTCCTGAGTATGTGAATCTGGGCCTGGGCAACATGACATGGGCTGGTAGCAGCGAAGAGTGGGAAGTATCTATGAGTTAGGAGGGGTTTTCCTTTTCCACCTGCCCCCACCCCACATCAGCACAAGCAGGGGAATGGGAATCTCAGCTTTCCGAGCCTGGAGGGCTTGGCTCTAGGGCTTGGGAGTCCTAGTGGTAGAGCCACCAGCAAGAGCGCTACAACCAGCCTTCTCAGGCTACTTCTTTGTAGGGACTGTGAACAGGCTGTGGTTCGAGTGGAGACCATCTTGTATCTGGTGCCCTGTTTGAATGACTGTGGGCCCTATGGCCAGTGTCTCCTGCTCCGTAGATACGGCTATCTGTATGCAGGCTGCAGCTGCAAGGCAGGTGAGAATGAGCTTGCAGAGCAAAGCAGGGATAACACCCCCTCCCTTTCCTCCTCATGGGTCCATGGTTCCTCCTGACCCCCAGTCTAGCCATAAGAGACACTGATTTGCAGGGAAGGTATTGCCTCCTGACGGTGGCATTGCTTGTATCCTGCCTGCCCTTGACCGCCCATACTTGCTCACCCAGCGCCTACAGCTGCTTCCCTTGCTCACACCCGTCTGTGCTGTGTTCTGCTGCTCACACTTTTTTGTCACTACATATTGACATATTGATTCACACTTTTTCATGACAGTTTCTACATATTCACACTTTTTTCCGTATGTCCATACGCACCACACTGGATCCCACATGTCCACATATCTCTACATCTGCCCCTACCAACTCTCATCATACCTGCCCCTACCTACACATACCTGTTCACACAGCTTTCTCCATGTTCATGTCTGCTCATAGCAGGACATACTTGGCCATGCTTGCCTATGTTTACACGCACCTGTCCAAACCTGTTTCCCTGTACCAACAATGCTTATCCCTTCTTCTCCATAGCTGATCACGCCTGCTGTGGATGCAAATACTTGTGCAACCCCCCTCCACCCCCCCGTATCTACATGTATCTTCCACTTTTGTCCCCACGTGCCCACGCCTGCCCACCCTTGCATGTACCAGGTTCTCTCAGTGCTGATTTCCTCCTCCTGTACCCATGGAGTCCTTTGGGCTTGTCTCTACAGCCTCCCTCTGGGTGAGAAAGGGTCCCTAAAGTTGAGGAGTTCACACCTGGTATCTTGTGCCCCCTCAGGTTGGCGTGGGTGGAGCTGCACTGACAACAGCACAGCCCAGACTGTAGCCCAGCAGAGGGCAGCAGCGCTTCTGCTGACACTCAGCAACCTCATGTTCCTGGCCCCCATTGCTATATCCCTGCACCGTTCCTTCCTGGTTGAGGCCTCTGTCTACTTCTACACCATGTTCTTCTCCACGGTAGGTTTGGCCCTAACCCTCTCAGGAACTCTGGGTGGGGAGGTCAGGTCTGCTTGCTCATTGCTTCACCTCACAGTTCTACCACGCCTGTGACCAGCCTGGGGAGGCAGTGTTGTGTATCCTCAGCTATGACACGCTACAGTACTGCGACTTCCTGGGCTCTGGGGCGTCCACCTGGGTGACCATTCTTTGCATGGCTCGTCTGAAGACAATCCTGAAACAGGTGAGTGGCCTCTGATGCCAAGCCTGGCCTCCAGGGAAGCAGAGTCCCTCCCATATAGTATGTGAAGTGGCAAAGGGGGATAAAATAGAAAAGGCTGGGTGTCAAATCTCACATGAGAACTTGCCACTCTTGGAGGAAATCTTAGGAAGCTATGAAAGAAATGTGTAGCCATCAGAGGACTCCAGAAAAGAAGATGAGGGACCAGGACCCTAATCATAAAGAGCGGCCAGGCCAGGCCTCCCTGAGAAGCCTCAGCCATGCTCCTGGGTTCCTAAGGGCCCTTGGGGACTTTATGCAGCAGCTGGACAGTAGAGGTGTCTTAAGTGCTTGTGAACTGTGTCCTCTGTCTACAGGTTTGGGTACTGCCCATCAGGGGCACTCTTTTTTTTTTTTTTTTTTTTTTTTTTTTTTTTTTTTTTTTTTTTTTTCGAGACAGGGTTTCTCTGTATAGCCCGGGCTGTCCTGGAACTCACTCTGTAGATCAGGCTGGCCTCGAACTCAGAAATCCGCCTGCCTCTGCCTCCCAAGTGCTGGATTACAGGCGTGCGCCACCACCACCCGGCCTATCAGGGGCACTCTTATCATCTCAAAGAGTAGACAGAGAAGGCTCTCAAGTATGAGGGTCCAGTGGGCTGAGTGTTGAGGGCGTGAACTTTCAGGCTGTGGGCAGATGGAAACTTAGGCACGGGGTCCCCTCCCAGGTTGCATCTAAGACCATCCTGATTAGAGATCCTTGAAGGCTTGGTATGCAGGATGATGCAAGTGTGTACAAGACTGCCCAGGAGGAGTGGGCATCACCACCTAGTCCTCAAAAGGTCCTTTGGACACAGTAAAGGAACTAGAGGAAGGGCACTTCGTCCCAGGGGCTAAGCAGGAATGGGACAGATTCTGCCAATGATACTTCAGAGGAGCTGTCAGAGGAGAGGGGCCAGAATGATGGGCAACTAATACGGGTAATCAGCATGCCTGGCCACTAGTACCCATTGTGTCTTGTGCCGTCGCAGGGCAACTAATACAGGTAATCAGCATGCCTGGCCACTAGTACCCATTGTGTCTTGTGCTGTCGCAGGTGATTCCAGCCAAAGGCTCCTGAGACTCCCACAAACCACTGTGTCTCTCCTAGGTACTGCTTGTCCTCGGCACACTTGTCATCGCCATGTCCTTGCAGATGGATCGCAGGGGCATCTGGAACTTGATGGGACCTTGCGTCTTTGCTTTTGTGATCATGGCCTCCATGTGGGTAAGGAACAGGCCATATCGTCTCCTGTTCAGATTCAGGGAGAAGAGAGCCAGGCCCTTAATTCCAGTTATGCTGGGAGGGCTCTAAAACTCCACATCTGTTCAGAGCCAGAAGCAGCTACCCATAGGGCCCCAGTCTGGCTGTGTGCCTTAGGTCTTGGGTTGATAACCACTAGAACTCCGTATGAGTCCATATGAGTCCAGTTCTCCTGATCTCGATCTTGGTAGACCCTGTAACTCCTGGCTCTGGGCCACTGGGAATTGTAACTGCATTTGGCTTGTACCGACTGACTCTCATGTGGCTATCTGCTCTAGATATACCGCTGTGGGCACCGGCGTCAGTGCTACCCTTCTTCGTGGCAGCGCTGGGTCTTCTACCTCCTGCCTGGCATCTCCATGGCTTCCGTAGGCATCGCCATGTACACTTCAATGATGACCAGCGACAATTACTACTACACCCATAGCATTTGGCACATCCTACTGGCTGGTAGTGCAGCGTTTCTTCTGCCACCACGAGAGGGAAAAGCTGGGTCCTGGGCCTGTTTGCAGAAGTTCCCCTGTCACTACCAGATCTGCAGGAATGATCGGGATGAATTGTACACAGTGACGTGATAAGGCTGTTTGATGGACACCAGAAACTCTAATGACCTCTCTTCAGCTAGGACAGGAACGAGAGAGGGGCCTGTCTAGCCCCAACCGGGTTACCGTCTGAATAAAATTGTCCTGAGACCCTTGGCTTCTTTCTCCAGAGGAGAAGATCCCTTCCACCCCAAAAATCTTTATGGCTGCTGCCAGTTCCTCTGTAGGTCACAGCTGTTTCCACCTGGAGACCATAGGTACCACCTGTGAGCAGATCACTCTGTTATGGCTGGAGCTACAGATAAGGATTCCCGGTGTCTCCTTCCTTTGGGAAGCTGTGATGTGAGACCCACAAGGAAGGAAGGCTGAGTGCACAAGGCCACTGTCCCTGACATTGTGTACTCTTGAATGCCATCCTGCCTTGGCTTGGGGATGCCCTGCTGCTGCAGTTGCTATGGTAGTGTCCAAGGTCATCAGAGCTGGTTAAGACCTGGGGTGCTGTGTGCTGTCCCTCCCTCATTGTCTGTTGGAGCAGGAGATCCTGGGAGGAGCCTGGGGTAGCAGGCTGATCAATTGTATGAGGTGCAGCTCCAGAAGGCAGACAATGTTCTGCCAGTGTTCCCTCCTCACCTAAGGGTTCTAGGCCCAGTCTGGTGAGCATTCTCTTGTGCTGGCCCTAGGCACTTGGATGAGACTGACTTTTGATGGACCAACTGAGGTTTGAGGAGTGGGTTCTGGAGCCCTGGCCCAATCTTTCTGGTCTCCTGGGATCACCGAGCTGGCAGTGCAGTGTGCCCTGTCCCTGTGGTTCCCACTGTGAGGCCCATCTGCTCTGAGCACTGGGATTACAGGTGTAGGCTTCTGGGCTCCTTCTCAAGCTACTGACATCCTTTATTTGGCCACCAAAGCACATTTTAGCCCCTGAAAGGGGAAACATGTATATACTGTTGGGGTGGGAGGTGGTAAAATGTTACTGTTCTAAGATATGAAGGCTTATTTTTATGTAATTGGTGAATTTAATATTCTACAATGATTTTTCAAACCAAATGAGTGTCCTGTTTTTTTTTTTTTTTCCTTGCGTCCCCGGAGGGAAAGGGAGGCTGAGCTCAGGGTTTAGCCTTTCCCAACAGGCCTGCCAAAGATGCTGGGGAACTCCTGGGCTGCACTTGGCAGACGGTGCCTTGAACCATTGCATTCTCAGTAGATAATTTCTTATGGTCCCTAAAGGAGGCGGAGGGAGGGAAGGCGTTAGTTTAGATGGATGGCGGTTACTACCAATCGGCAGTGAGCAAAGGCGCACGTTCGGTGACACTCTTCCGGTTCCGGCAGACGCTGGCGCGCTCTCCCAGAAGTAGAGGGTAGGGCGATGCCGCTGCACAAGTATCCCGTGCACCTGTGGCAGAAGCTGCGGCTGCGACAAGGTATTTATGCGCGCTTGCCCGCCCACTTCTTGCGCTCACTAGAAGAACGGACGCCGACGCCGGTACACTACAAACCGCACGGGGTCAAGTTCAAGATCAACCCCAAAAACGGGCAGCGCGAGCGCGTTGAGGACGTACCCATTCCAATTCACTACCCTCCAGAGTCCCAGCAGGGACTGTGGGGTGGAGAGGGCTTGATTTTGGGCTACAGATACACCAACAATGACAAGGTGGGTGTGGACCACCTCTGCGGTTCTGCATGCTCTGCTGAGCAGGCTCTGCTCTGGGTGCTACGGACCGTCAGCCTGACTAACACAAGCGTTTTGTTTACGGAGCATGCTAACACGTGAAGTGACGAGGATTTGGAAAACTCCAATAGCAAAGTCTAGTGCTGTCCTGAAGTGCGGGGAGAGGTGTCCTGGATTAGGTAGCCGTCAAAAGTAAGGGTGGAGTGGGGCAACGATGGAGAAAAGAAACGAAGGATAGATTCGAGGCTTATGCTGAAGAGGTGGGAGAAGTGAAATCTGGTTGTCACCTGCTAGTTTCTATGCTCATTTCCCTAATTCTGTGACAGGATGCCTTTGCTCCTTCTACGTAGGAATTAGAGAGGCCGAGATGCTTACAAGGACAGCTTCCAAGGGCAGAGCCTGGAATCTATCTCTTCCGGTGATGCTCTGCTCTTAGCCAAGGCTTGTGGGAGGAGAGTGTATGTTTCAGGCCTTCCAGGGTGCCTTTCACTGGGTTTCAGCTGTGTAAGAGCCTGGAACTTACACCAGTAGCTTTAGGGCTAGCTTGAGAGAACCAGGTGGGTGAGTGGGTATCCAGAACCAGCCCGGGAACCCTGACTAGCATCAGTGGTCCTGAGGAGCCTGAGGAAGGGAGGGGGAATGGCTCACTTCACCCAGCTTTCAGAAGGGTGCTTTGGGGCCCACTTGGTCTGTAGAGAAATAGCAAGTTTCTCTTCTACACTTAGCTCTCCAAGAGGGTAAAGAAGATATGGAAACCTCAGCTGTTCAGGCGGGAGCTTTACAGTGAAATCCTGGACAAGAAGTTCACCGTGACTGTGACCATGAGGACCCTGGATCTCATTGATGAGGCCTACGGATTCGACTTCTATATTCTCAAGGCAAGCAGGGGTTCGTCTTGTCAGATTCTTGTCAGATTCTACAAGGTCTTGTCAGATTCAAGGGAAGTGCAGCTTGTACTTCATGGGTGTGGAAAGGGAGTGTGGTGTACCCAGGGTAGACATTACAAGCCTAGCAATACACAGTGGGATTTAGTCCCCATTGGTGCAGCCCCCTGAAGCTTTCTGCCTCGCTGTAGTCACTCCCTGTGAGCTGATGATTTGACCAATGATTGTAGCCACCTTTTACCCTTTTCTTGGGATTGCCTTGGGCCTGATCCATGTAGGCTTGGATGCTGGCACTGATCTCAATGCCTGTTCTGCTGTGATCTAGCTTAGGGCTGCCAGCAGCTGAAGAACCCAGAATCTAGCTGGGGTCAGCTGATGGGGTGGGGTGGGAGCCTGCTGTAGCTCCTGCTGTTCTCCCTATGTGAACCTTCTGCCAGACCCCTAAGGAGGACCTGTGCTCCAAGTTTGGCATGGACCTGAAGCGAGGGATGCTGCTGCGGCTTGCTCGCCAGGACCCCCAGCTACACCCTGATGACCCCGAGCGGAGAGCAGCCATCTATGACAAGTACAGGGTGAGAGTTTCCCTATCCTGCTTGCTGCCTGAGGCTCCTGGCCTGGTCCCTGCACCTCACGCAGTCCTCTCCTGCTTGTTCAGAGCTTTGTCATCCCTGAGGCAGAGGCAGAGTGGGTTGGCCTGACCCTGGAGGAGGCCCTGGAGAAACAGAGGCTTCTGGAGGAAAAGGTGAGCACCTGTGTACCAGCTGGTTTCAGGCCACTGAGGTGGAGTGGGGTGGGGGTGGGGGAGTGGAAAACTAGCATTTAGGGACTACCACACTGAAATGCTGCCATACATTTGGTTCCTGTCACTTTGAAGAAGCATGGCAAGTTCCGTCTCCTGAAGTCCTAACCCCCTTTCCCTGAATGTTTGGGGATCTTTGGCACTAGGTGTTTTCTTAATTACTCAGCATCCCCTAGGATGTTCCATTTGTGTCTGTTTCCCAGAATAGTCAAGAGTCTCTGGTGGTCACCAGTTACAGGGAAGACAGGGGTAGGCGTGTGAGTTTTGGTGTCCAAGAGAAAGCAGTCGTGTTCTGGTGGTCAGACTGCCCTCCAGGATGGCAAGCAGTATTATGTGATTATGCCTACCCCAGTCCTTCTATATCCCAACTCCTCACCATGTTTAGCCAGAAGCAGCTGGCTACTACCCTCCTTAGAGCTCCATCTGGGCTACATTGAGCCTTACCATGACCTCTCCCCTTCAGGACCCAGTACCCCTGTTCAAGGTCTACGTAGAGGAGCTGGTCCAGCAGCTTCAGGAGCAGGTTCTGTCCAGGCCCGCAGTGGTGCAGAAGAGAGCCGGTGACCACGCCTGACCACTGGGGTCAGCCTCCCCTGTGGGCAGTGGGCGAATCCTGCTTGCCGTGTGCTGAGCTCACAGCTCTGTAGTAGACTTTTCAGAGAAGCCTGCTGTGCCAGGACTCCTGGAGGTCTGGAGCGGAGCAGGTGCCTGTCCAAGCTGGTCAGGTCCTTACAGCACTATCGTTCTTGGAATGAGTAAAAGTCCGAGGCAGTCTGAGCCACAGTAAAGTGTGTTGGTTTGCTTGGAAGTCTGGAGTCCTGTGTCTTCTTGTCCTGGTCACTCCTCTGTCCCAGAAACACAGGTGGACTGCCTGCACTGTCCAGCTGTAACTGCTGGCCCTTCTGAGCTGTGGATGCTGAGGTCCTCTTTGGCATTTATATCCCTCATGTGTGAGGCATCAAGGACATAGTGAGTTGGAATTGATCCAGTGTATGCTCTGCAATGTTTTCCAGGGCACAAGAAGGGAGCGTGGGGCGTGGGTCAGGCCTGGGAAGGGTCTTCACAGTCTGCCCTGAAGAGCTGAGAGGGGGAAGCTTTCTGGGCCAGAGCTTCTGTCAGTATCTCCCCTGCAATGATGCAGAAAGTGAGACACAATGGACTTCAAAGGCCATGACTTCAGCAACCCCATCCTTAACTGCCCATTACTTGTGACTGAAGCTATGGCTTGAGGTAGGAAGGCAGGCCAGTTAGTGACTTTGGGGCCTCTTTTGCTCTGAGAGGTCAGGGCTCAGAAGCATTAGTACTGAAATCCATTCCTTTTTTTGGGAAGGACGAGGGTCTCCCTAACTATGTGTGGAAGAAGATGAGGTGGTAGAGGGAGCTGTGCTCCCAGAGCCCCACATCTAGCTGATGTAAAAGGGAACATTAGGTACCTGCTTGACTTGGGCCTGGTCACTGACTGTGGGATCCCTGAGAGGAGACAATGGGGTACCTGTGCTTGGCGGTGTTCATGATGCTAAATCCAAAGCTGGCATGCAGCCCTTCTTCTAGTGGTAGGGGGCCTACAGAGACATCCATAAGGATTAGGGCTTGCCTCGGGGTCAGATCCCAACGGGTGTACCCCAGGTCTTAGTCTGTCTGCTCTAGCCTCTGTGTCCCTGCATATCACATAATACTCTTGCTCTGTGTGTAATTATTAGGTTAAAAATTTCAGTCACATTTCTTTAGTGTGTATGTATGTGTGCTTCCATGTGCTGTGGCGCATGTGGAGGTTGGACCAGTTGTGGGAGTTGATTCTTTTCTTCTACCATGTGGATTCCAAGAATCAAAGTCAGGCTGTCAGGCTTGATGGCAAGTGTCTACTGGCCCAGCCATCTTGCTGAGTGTAATTTAAAGTTTTGTTTTTTGTTTTTTACCTAAAGCAAACACTACCCGGCCAGCTCTTGTGTTGGCGAACCCAAAAGGTTCACCCTAACTGTTTAAATCATTAGTAAGGTTCCCACATCACTGGCTTTAAATTTGAATCCTAAATTTAAACCAATATCCTCCAGCTAAGGCTAGGTCCTTGTTGGGATGTGGAATACAGTGTCCCCACTGTCTGACTTGGTTCAGTTAGCTCCTGTCTGATTATCTGTTTTTGTTTTTGTTTTTTCTGCCAAGGTCAAGTAGGATTTGTGTAGAGTTTTTGTTATTATTGTTGTTGCTTATTCTTTTTTAGAGATCTCCATTATGTAGTCCAGCCTTGAACTCCAGATCTTCATGTTTTTGTCTTTCCCATGTGCTGGAGCTATAGATGCAACACAAACACACACACACATACACATACACACACACACACACACACACCCCACTATCCTACTCCCAGTTCTAGCTAGGTCCTATAAGATATCTTGTTATCTTGTGTCAGTTTCTTGGGACCCCAAGAGATAGTGGCTACCTTGAGGGATATAGTCAGGTAAGGGTTACACTTAAGATCTTATAAGCTCTGGCCTCTATCTGCAATAACAGGTGCAGAGTGTGGCCAGAACAGGTCACTGCTAGTCACTGCTAGTCACTGCTAGTCACCTCTGCTGAGCTCTAAGGCAGTTTCATTTTCCTAATAGAAGACCCTGTAGAGCTCTGTGTTCCTAGCATTGAATCCCAGACTAGCCCCATTCCAGTGGGATGTAGTATTTGTTTCATGACATCCTCATAAATACAATATTTTTTGAGACAGGATTTCACTTTAGCCCAAGGCGGCCTGGAACGTGAAGTATACTTAATGCCTCAACCCTTTTGAGTTCTGGGATTATAGCTGTGAGCCATGCCCAGCTTCACCGACATCTTTGGGTCAGAAAACTGATGCTCCATAGTAAATGATTAGCTTATCTCTTCCCCCAGTAAAATGACTCAGGTCAGAAGTAGGTCCCAAACCATCTGCACCCTGTCCTGCCCTCTGGAGTGTAGTGAGAGCTTACTATACTCCCAGCTTACAGAGTGGAACTGATGTAACATGGAGTGTCCCTGGTCATGCATGTATGCACATACATGCATGCTCATGCATGCCAAGGCCAGCCTATGTTAGTAATCCATAGCACACACGGACTAGGGGCTGAGATGCCAGCTCTGGGAACCTGTCATGAGTCCTCAGCCTCCACTCCAGCTGCCTTGGCCACTCTCTGGTTCTTTGTGTGCCCCAGGAACCAACCTGTCCATGGACTGTTTTTCAGGGCCTGCACTGGGTTATGTACTAAGACCAACCGTCAAAAGCCAGAAATACTTTTCACTGTGTTTTTATGACAACAGTCTGAGGTCAGCCTTAATGTCAAAAATACTGCGCCTGGTTGTGGTGATGAGGGTCGATTGGAGACTGTCATTGCAGCTGTGATTCCTCACTGCTTCTATTTCTGTTCGCTGAGGGTGGGCATTGTAGGCCCGAGAAGCTGCAACGCCATCATTCCAATTAAAAATGAGACCAAGGCCAGAAAGAACCATCGCTATTCAAAGGGGAGATGCGTGGGGTGGTCTGTGAGCCCAGCCCACAGCTCCACACCTGACTTGTTTGAGAGATTCACATATATGTTGATTCCTACAGTGGTCTTTAGGGTGGTAGGGGAGTGTGGATGGTCCCTGGGGAGTTGCTGAAGCACCTTTGACCTTGTTCTGTGCCATGTCAGCTCTCTGGGAGCCCAGGGAGCCACTGGGGGCCTCATTTCACCCCGGCCTGCGCATGGCAGTCTACCTCCTGCCTTGGTCTGTGCTACCACCAAAGTCTCCTGACAGCTTGAACCCTTCCTGCAAACACAGGTCAGGTTATTTGGTACC
Organism: Grammomys surdaster; assembly: GCF_004785775.1. Taxonomy (NCBI): domain Eukaryota; kingdom Metazoa; phylum Chordata; class Mammalia; order Rodentia; family Muridae; genus Grammomys; species Grammomys surdaster. Next base: position 235,305 of record NW_021620929.1, read on the forward strand.
CAGCCCTTCTCTTGTCTATTCTGAACCATCCCAAGGTGGATCCCTGGGCCCGAAGAATAAGCCAGCAGGAGGAATTCCACATCACCCCAGCTCATTTGATGCGGCTCACCTCAACCTCCCTAAACTCACATTGTGCTGTAGAATGGACCCTTTCCACAACCAGCTGGGCCAGGCTCCCATTCGCACCTATACCTTGCCCATGGATGAGACTTGTCTACTGGTGGGCTTCAATATGGTAAGGGGACCCTTCAGGTTCTAGGTGCTGTCTTGTGTCAGCTCAGGAGGCACCAGGCCTGGCCAATGTGAAACAGTTGAGCCATGAGCTGTTCTGGGGCTGGTCACTGAGTTATCCCAAGCTTGGAACCCTAAGACCAGCCCTGCTTGTTCTTATCCTGCTTCTTTGGATGCAAGAGCCCTCAAACCCATCCTGGCTCTTTGGTCCCTTTGTCTTGGCAGGGCCCTCTTTGTTGGCCACTTAGGTTTCTGGGTGCTGCCAGGCTCTGGCTTTCTCTAAGGAGCTCCTGGAAGCCTTGGAGGAGACAATTTGTTCAGCAGGTATGGCCTGGGCTTTACCTAGGTAGTGGGATGGAGTCTGACAGCTCCCAGAGTCCTTTGCAGGGCTCTAGGCCATGCAGTGCTGCTCGCAGGGTTGTCTGACCAGACAGGGCTGTTTCTGAATGTCCTAGAACTGATGTTGGTGGCTTCTAGGCTGCTCTGGGTCTGTAACCAGGATGGTCAGTCTATGGAAGTATGCCATATCGTATTCTTTTTTTTTTTTTTTTTTGGTTTTTCGAGACAGGGTTTCTCTGTGTAGTTGTGTAGTCCTGGCTGTCCTGGAACTCACTCTGTAGACCAGGCTGGCCTCGAACTCAGAAATCCGCCTGTCTCTGCCTCCCAAGTGCTGGGACTAAAGGCATGCGCCACCACCGCCCGGCTGCCGCATCATATTCTTGCTGAGAATCTCTGTTCTGGAAGTATCCTGGAATGTCTCACTAGGGACTAATATTAGTTGGCTGTGAGGGTACAGTCTTCTCCAGAAGGCCCTGTACCCTGAGAAGGGTTCCAGAGTCTTTCCAGGTCAGGGACCCATGTCTATAGAGAGCAGGGCCATACTTAGGGCCTTGAGAGGCTCTTGGCAGCGAATGTGTGTGCTCAGCAGGCAGTGACATTACAATAAGTGTGGAGTGCTTTGTAAATAGAGACTGTGTTGACAAACTTCCATCTGAGGTAGATGGAAACCTTGGCTCCTCCCACCAGGGACTAGGGCAGGGTCTCTCCCTGTTCTGCCTCCTATTGCATTCCTTTCCCCCCAACTTCTCACTGGTTTTTCACCAGCAGAGGCCTGGCCTTCAGCCCCTGGGGCAAGCCTGACCTGAAGTCCTTTTCTCAGTAGGGGATTCAACAATCATTGTTTCTACTTCAGCCTGGGAATCAAGCAGGACATGGAACAGCTCAGGAGAGGCCATAAGGTGGACAGAGACCCATATACATGGGACATGTATGAAACACATAACAAAAATGCTTAACAGCTAATATGGGGACAGTTACCATATAGTCGATCCCAGTCGCCCCTCTGAAGGGACACTGGCATGGGGCCACTGGCAGCACTGCCTGCTCCCTCTGCAAATAGGAGTGGCTTTGGGGGGTGGCGGTGTCTAAAGGGGCTGGTTGCCATGGCTACCATAGGGTTCTGAGGCCCGTCATCTGGTCCCTGCCTCAGCCAATAGGCGGCAGGAGCCTGAGCTGCAGCCTAGAGTCACGCTTCTGCCTCCCAGCCACACAGTGGCCAAGAGCAGGGACCGGCTTCCTGGAGTGGCTGAAAGTGCTCCGACGGACAGCCAAGCCCATCATGGCGGACAGCGGGACAGTGGGTCGCGATCAGGCACTTGGAGCCAGGCAGGTGAGGTAAGCCAGGCGGGTGGACAGATGGATGGAAGGATGGGTGGACAGGTGTATGTAGGTGGTCGTTGTAGCCCATTGTTCTTGTGGTTGTGGCCCTGCCCTCAGCCTACCCCACCCTCAGCACATCCACACTCTCCCACCGAACCTTCACTTCGGATCTTCACCTCACATAGTACATGGAAGGGTCAAGGGAGGAGACAAAAGAAAGTCTATGAGCAGAATGGAACCACACCACACCACCACGGGCCCGAAAACCGCTGTGGTTGGTCTCATGTCAGATTCCATACAGAGGCAGCTTCAAAGACCCCCCGACTAGCCCAGGCCCTTGGTGAACTGACCACCATGCCAGGGCTCTGCGGCAAGCTGCCTTAAATCGGCATGGTTTAAGAAGCGTGTGGGTTTTTTTTTTTTTTTTCAATAAGAGGGAAAAAAAAGCAACAGAAAAAAATGTCCACCTATAACAAGGGGGGCCAGCCAGCCCAGATAGATCAGAAGCGCCAAATCCCATTACTCGGGACTTCAGAGCACAGCCCTGCACAGGCAGCTGCGATTAAGAGCTTGTCAATGGAGTCCCCTTCGGAGATCAAAGGGGCATGCCTGTGAGAGAGAGTGTGTGTGTGTGTGCGCGCATGTGTATGTGTGCATGTGTGTGTGTATGTGCATGTGAACGTGTGTGTAGGAGCACATGTTGTGGGGTGACAGCGGAGGGGCCATGTGCCATAGTACAGAAGAGCCTTGTGTATCACCTGCCTCCTGTGGCTACCCTCCATGTTGCTTCTGTCCTTGCTGCTGTGTATGACATGCGTGGATGCATTGGGCCAGGCTGGGCAAAAGAGAGGCCTGGTCCCTAAAGCATCCTCTGGAAGGCAGTCCTGGCTAGACCCAATTCTGGACCTCCACCTTTTACTTGGATCCTGTCCCTTCCCCAAAGTCTACTTAAAGCAGCCTGTAGGAGCTGGGAAGGCATCCTGGGCCATGGGCAATGGTGGGTGTGAGGATGGGCTGCATCTGGGTATATAGCTACTACAACCAGGTCCTGCTGCCCATGGGCCTGAGCTCTCAGCTGGCCTGGTAAATGCATCCTGGGAGTTGAAAGCCGCTGTCGATGTGATTGGTAGGTTGTTAGGTAAACTCTGAGAAGCAAATCTTTTAATCCACTGTGGCTAATCCAGTGCACTTTTGTTTGCCAAGACAGATTCTGCGGCAACAAAGGGGCTGGAGGGACCCCAGCATACATAATCACATACTTAGAACTTGGCCGCCCGTTGCCCACAGGGTTCCTAGGCAGCAGAGAGAGACATCTCAGGACAACAGTGTAGAGGGTGGGAGGTGGAAGGATAGGCCTAAGTGGGCTGAAGGTATGTTGGCTACTAGCCTTCCTAGGTGATACCTTCTCACCTGTCTGGAGAACCCTGGCCACCTGCTGATGGGAACTTTGCAAGTTTGTGGGGGGAATGAGGCAGAGCCAGACAGAAGGAAAATGAATACCTAATTACCCGGTGCAAGAGTGCCTGGGACACAGGCCTATGAAGATGTCAGGAGAAGCTGGGAAGGATGGCGAATGACATGAGCGGGGGCGGGAACAGAAGGAGTAAGGTGGCAGTGGGCAGAAGAAGGAGTAAGGTGGCCAGTGGGCAGCAGGAGGGCAGGTGTGCCCCAACAGAAAGAGGATGTAGCCTGGGGTGGTGTAGTGGAATCTGAAACAACACTTGCAGAGTATTAGGGCCTGGCACACTCACAAGGGAGAATACTGCCGACCCTGGACAAATGGTGCTGAGGTTAGGGAGGCCAGCAGGCTCCTTCCTCTCCCAGACATATACCGTGCATAGCAATAGACTTTATCCTGCTACTCAGTCTTGTCCATGCAAAGTTGTGCATGGACCACTAAGGGATCCTCACTTTGCCAAGGAGGACACTCAGACACAGCAAATAGTCAAGCCTCCAGAGTGGCTGGTGCCATTCCCTTGTGTTCCTGAGGCTCCCTAATTTGGTGGGTGTGGGAGGTATTGGGCTTGGTGGCAGGCTACCCTCCCTTACTGTTTACTGGGCTGAGGATATCAAAAAGAGCTAACTTAGACTTCACATCCTCCATACCTACCTGCTGACCCTAATCAACTTGCCTGTTACCTTGGTATCTGCATTCCCCTTCCTCCCAGATGCCCCCAGATGGATGACTCCCTTTAAGACAATAGGGAGTCAGACCTCAATATGAAGATGTGAATTGTATCCTGGAAAGGGTTTACTTCTTCGGGTCCACTTAAGTGGAGAGCTGGTTCAGCACTACGTTCATGCCTATTTACACTGCTTTCCTGCCTTCCTGCCTTCCTGGCTCTTGACTCCTTTAGGCTGGCAGGGAAATGGTATGTTAGGTCAGGTGTGCTGGATAGAGGAGGACATGGCTGTGAGGACCTCTGGAGTCTAACCCAGGGGATAAGCACAGTACTACCTGATTGGGCCCGGAACAGATAATAGTCCAAAGGGCACAAAGGTGATTTTAGTGTCCATCTCTGAAGAGACCATGCTAGCAAGGCAGAATAACTCACTTTCTGCTCCTCTGTGGATGGATGCCTCTTACCTGGGAGGGGAAGGCAGACACTCAACTGTAAGAGCATTTTGAAACAGGAGCCATTTGAACCCTCCATTGCAATGCTGGCTGGCATATAACCTGTTATTTAGAAATCTCAACAGTGGTTAACTCTGCAGCCATGTTGAACCATATCATTTAGGACAGTCATGCTCCTGTTGGGCAAAATACAAACCCCAAGAGTAATTCAAGGTGGCAGCTCAGAACACACATCACCAGGAGTGATACAAGGGGAGAAAGAACTTGGGGCTGGCAAAATGGTTTGGCGGGTAAAAGAGCTTGCTGCTGAGCCTGATGGCCTGAGTTCAATCCCAAGGACACACATGTATCAACTTCCAAAAGGTGTACTCTGACTTCTACATGTGGACCTTGCTTATCTTGTGCCCATACACATTAAAAACAAATCTGTCATTGGTCATGCCCATGCCAAGGTCATGCCCATGCTGGCACAGAGTTAATTAAGGCTTCCTGCCCTGTCCTGGACTGAACTCAGGAACACATTAGCTAATACTGCCCATGCGCAGGTGCATCCTTCAGGGGCTCGCTTTGCTATTATGTTGTTCCTATTACTTATACACTGATGTCAACTAGAAGGTGACAGCCACTGCAGAATGGTCGAGGCTCCCATTTCATTGTAATGGTAATATTACTGCAGCATTTTAATTTTTCTTCTTTCGGTTTTTCAAGACAGTTTCTCTGTGTAACAACCCTGGCTCTCCTGGAACTTGCTTTGTAGACTAGGCTGGCCTCGAACTCACAGAGATTCGCCTGCCTCTGCCTCCCGAGTGCTGGGGTTAAAGGCATGTGCCACCACAACCCACTCTGCTGCACTTTTGTGAAGAATAAAACAGGGCTTGGAGAGATGGTTAACAGCACTGACTGCTCTTCCAGAGGACTCAAATCCCAGCACCCACATGGCAGCTCACACTTGTCTATAACTTCAAGATTTATAACACCTTTATCCGGCCATAATACATGCAGATAAAACAGTGATGCACATAAAAATAAAGAAGCCGGGCAGTGGTGGTGCACGCCTTTAATGCCAGCACTTGGGAAGCAGAGGCAGGTGGATTTCTGAGTTCGAGGCCAGCCTGGTCTACAGAGTGAGTTCCAGGACAGCCAGGGCTACACAGAGAAACCCTGTCTCGAAAAACTAAAAATAAATAAATAAAAAATAAAAATAAAAAAATAATAAAGTAAAATGCATGCTGGGCACATTCATTCTTGTATTCCTCGCCCTTGGAAAGCTTGGGCAGGAGCATCTTAAGTTTAAGGCCTGCCTGAGCTATACAGCAAGACTCTGTTTTGGAATGGGTATGATAACTCTGCTTCCTTCTAGGGACCTACATGAGCCTTCTTTTTATTTTTCCTGCCTTCATAGATACTTGTTCTGTGATACAAAAATTAACATCTTTGTGCCATTATGGCTTTTCTCACTGCTGTGTCTCCAACTTCTTGTCCTCGTAGGCAGAGAGAAAGGCCCTTGGACACCCCACCCCTTAACCCGTCAACCCCAATCTCAGAAATGATAGAAAAAGAAGATTCCTTGGAGGGTGAGACATAAGCCAGGATTGGGCTATGGCAGGAAGGTAGCTGGCTAATGGAGGGAATTGGGCCCCGCTGAGTTCTCTGAGCATTCTGGGTCACGTTGGGTCCAGGTGGCTGCTGTATTCTAGAATGGCAAATAAGACATGAAAGCACAAGTCTTCACTCTGTTTACCGGAGATTCAGTTGCATCCCATCACTACCTACCACACCTTTGCACTGGGTTGAGGGCAAGGGACAGATAGCTAGAAACCAGCTGAGTCTGAAGCCCCCTTTCCCCTAGAATTGAGCATCAAAATGGTCCATCTCTTCCTGAGCTGTGGCATGGACAGTGGCCATTCATGCCTGTAGCTGGCCTTCTGCTGTGCTTTATCCTGCAGTGTGTCACTGGGACAGACCCTCTGTCACATACATACCAGGCAGTGCAGGTCGACTTTCTTTGTATCACTTTAAAAAGACACTTTATTTAATAGTATTCCTATGTCATGCTAGAGAGATGGCTCAGCAGTTAAGAGCACTGACTGTTCTTTCAAAGGTCCCGAATTCACTTCCCAGCAACCACATGGTGGCTCACAACCATCTGAAATGGAATCTGATGCCCTCTTCTGGTGTGTCTGAAGAGTGAGAGTGTGGTCACATACATAAATAAATCTTTTTTTAAAAAGTATTTCTATGTCTACATTGGAAAAAATTTCTGCTCATGAGTTTGGGTTTTTAAAACTCTTCGATTCCTGGCAAGAAACCTGACCAAATGCCATGAAGATTAAGTTAAAGCTGCTAATGGCAACTCTGGGTGGAGCAAAGGGCATTGCGTTTGAATTTTAAGGCCCCTATCTCTTAGAAGCAAGGCTCCCAAGTGCTGTCCTTTACCTTCCCCTCATTGCAGAAACTCCCTCAAGGTCTTCATAATTTACCCCTTTCGCCCCCTATCTATAATTTCTCCCCCACCACACCCCCACAGCCCTCCTTAGCAGGCTGTTGCATTTCCTCCAGGCTTCCTGATTCCCTTCCTATCCCTGCAGGGCAGGGGTCCGGAGGAGCTGGAGGCCCGAGGGTCCTACTCTGGTCCCAGGGCTTGGGGATACCTACCACCGTGGGCTAGCAGGAGGATGGACGTGGACTTGATCCCGAGAGCCTGGCCTGGCCGCAGCAGCAGCTCTACAGAATCAAGGCAAGCGTTGGGACCCGGGTTTGGGAGTGGGGAGGAAGCCCATGGCCAAGGCTATCTACTGCTCACTCAGTGGCCATGATTGTTTCTTCTAATGATATGAGGCTGAATGGTCTGGGACGGAGGCTGCTAAGGAGTCTCCAGTGCCCAGAGGCCCTGGGACCTGGGGCTCTATCAGCTGGACAGATGTGAATGTGAAACCTGTCCTGGGATTTGAGTGAGGCTATGTTGGCTTAGCATTGTCTATACTGCAGCCCCAGCCCTGAGGCTCAGTGATCGGTCTAGGAGGGGAATTTGGCAGGCTAAGCCACTCTAGTAGCTATAGTTCAAGTGCTTCCTTCTCTATACATAGCAATCCTGGGCCTCAGCACTGTGCTAAGTCCTTTCAAGAGACAGGTGGCAGGGTTAGGATCATCTCAGGCAGCTGGGTGAAAGATGGCCTATGGGTTCAGAGTCCTACTGCTTTTGCCTGGGAGCCATGAAGGATAAGGGACCAAGCAATGAGGGAGAACAAGGTCCAGAATAAAAACATGGTAGTGGCATTAGAAGCAGCAGTATAAAAGCATGTAGATGGGCAGTATAAAAGCAAGTGCAGGTGCAGCCAGGATAGGGTGGTATGGAAAGATAACAGGAGAGGCTCTGAAAGAATGTGGGTACCAGGAGTCCTCTGGCCAAGGTGAGGCCTGGGTGGGTGTGAACTGAGCCTAGGTTGCAACCTCTTGTTTGCAAAATGGACTACCTGAGAGGTGTCAGGGGCAGTGCTCCGGGGTCCTGATTTGTCTGGTAGATGGCATTCTTAAGTGCTTTAATTCCTTGTGTTCACATCCTTCTCCTTGGGATGTGGCTGACTGAGGGTTGAGGCCTGCCAAGTAGAGAGCTGGACTACTATGTTCCTGATGCTGTGACCTCGTGTCCATAAGCCTGTGGTGGCGCAACGTAGAGTTGGCTCGTTGCGCTTGCAGACTCAGGAAGAGATGTCTTGGAGACAGTATATGTGTTATGTGTGTGTTTGTGTGGAGGGCGTCCGGATATCCAGAAGCCCTCTCAGAGTAACGTTTGAGACCAGACATGAGTGGTCTGCCTTCAGTGTACTGCCTAGGGTTCGGTGACGGCCGTGGCTGTTAAGCGCGCTCAGGTCTGTTTCCCATGCCACCTTTCGGGATGAGCAGTAGTCGCTGCCCCATTGGGCATCCTCCGCTACTAGGTTCCGGCGTTGCTCCTAGTTCACGCCCCGCCTCCACCACAGCAGTTGTTTCTTTCCAATCCTGAGTACGCCGCAGCCCCGCCTCTCGCTCAAGACCCTGCCCCTTACTCTTCTCGTCCTCAGCCTCCCACCCCACCCCAAGTTAGAAGCTCCGCCCACACCGTGGTTCTGCCTCCACACCAAGACCCAGCCTCCGCAGTAGTCCCGCCCCACACCACGGCTCCGCCCCCGCACTTCCGGGCGGCGCCGGCGGGGGCGCTCGGGCCTGGGCTTTAGGGCTCTGGGCTCAGGCTCCCGGCTCAGGGAAGCGCTTGCGGCCGTTGCGGCCGCCGCCGCCGCCGCCGCTGCCGCCGCTGCCGCAGGAGCCTGCTGGGGTCGGGCAGGAGCCTCCTTCCAGAGAGGGCTGGTGAGAGTGAACAGAGGGTCTTAGCGGCGCTCTGCGGCCTGCCTCGCGCCGCCTTCGGGCCACGGGTCGCCGAGCCGTCGCCGCCGCCGCGATGGGGGCCTCCCAGGGCCGCGCCCCCGTCGTGGCCCGCCCGCTGAGCCGCCGCTGATCGCATGGGCCTCGCCGGGCCCGGAGCCAGGCCCCGGGCCGCGCCTCCACAGCCGCCGCGCGCTGGTGAGTAGTGGGAGCCGGCGGGCGCGCTCCTGTGGCGCGGAGGCCTGCTGCCCGGGGCTGCGGGAGTAGGCCGCGCTAGGCCGGCGTACGCGGACCCGGAAGAGAGGGGCGCGCGAGTTGCGGGCGGGAGGCGTGTCGGAGCGTGGCCCGCGATGTGCGAGGTTGTGCCCGGCGCAGGGAGACCAGAGCTCCAAGGGGACGTTGAGCAGGAGAGGTGGCAGGCTCCGCTGTATGAGTAGAGACGTGGGGACTGCATGGTATGCTAGACATATGGGGAGAAGGGCTTTGGGGGGGCCGATGTGCCAGGGAAGGAATGATAGTAGGGCATGAAGCAAAGGCCTGTGTGAACAGTACAAGGGAGTAAGGAAAACCAAGGATCCTAAGAATGATCTACAGTTGGGTGTATGTCTGCTGAGTGTAGTGTACTTGTTCATGGGTCTGGCACACGCTTAGGATGTGAGTTGGTGCTGAGGAGTTGCTGGTGCTAGACTATGTGTGTGTCCTCCCTTCGCGTCATCCCCTGATCCCTAAGAAAACGAATAAGAGCAATCCAAGGAGGGCACTCTATGAGGTGGCTTGGTTTGCCAGATACTCGCTTGTCCTGGTGTTCATTGCCTTACTTAACTCTCTCCCTAAACAAAACAAAATCCCCGAAACCAAAACCCGGAGCACACACTTTTAGTTGGGCATAAATAAAACAGAAAGAAAAAAAAAACAATTAAGGATTTTTCTCAGCCCATCTTCAAGATAACTTGTAAAGAGTTCTCATTTCGTGTGTACTCCTCCCTTTGACTCTGACATGTTTGTTCCTTTACTCACAGCCTGTTTTGGAGAACATGGGGTCTGACTTTATCTGAGAGAGGCAGTACTAGTTGGTTTCAGGTTTAGAGCTTCACTTCAGGGTCGAGAAAGTATATGAAGCACAGGGATTTTGTTTGATTTTTTCAGCAGTATTGACTTGTCCTACATTTTCCAGAGAAACAAAGTGGGCTATATTGTCTGTTAAGACTTTATGTGATGGGGAACAGGACTAGATATGAAATGAGAGCCTTGACCTTTTAAGAATCTAATCAATGGCTTGTTAGTAAAATGCTAGTCATATTTTCCACATTCAACCTAAATCATAAGCTTGGAAGTTATACTTGAGTATAAGCAATATATACAAATACACCCAAGGTTGTGTGTTTTGACAGTGTCAGAGGGAATTTTATATATATCAGACTTGTGTATTACCTTGATAGCGTCCCTTTATAGGTGTTGGCTGCAGACTTGAGACTAGATTTTGTGCTATGGGCTTTGGACTCTTACTGAACTATGATAGTTGCTTTATGTGTGGTATTTCTGTGTGCCTTAAATGTTAGGTGTCCTTTGTGGGAGCCCAGAGATTATTGGAAATTGGGCTGTTTCAGTGTTAGTAATTTGTGGGGATGTTCATGTTCAGGAATAGGTGGCCAGGAGGACAGGCCCCTTTTCCTGTGATGATATCCTAGAAGAGAGCATGGTAGACATGATGGGCTGGTGTGGTGTTTCAGATGTCCAAGGTGCCTACCGCTTGCAGACAGAACTCACAGAAAGTGACTGAAGCTAAAGAGAGGTACGGGGGAGGTCCATGAGCAGCAGGAGACCACAGTCATAGGGCCTGTGACCTTAAACAGGCTGGTCCTGCTGAGGCTGAGATTAGAGCTTACCTAAGAAGTCATTAGCTGCAGAAATGTCATAATTCATGCCTCTTCCTTAGAGCCATTAGTAATCTAACCATCAGCATTGTTAGCTGGTAAAGTGTTTATTGTGTGAGAATGAGCAAAAGATGGATTTCGTGGAAGTCAGGGCTCAGCACTGTAGAATGGTGACCAAGGACAGCCACTGCCTTTTTGGCTGTTGATGTGTATCATGTTGGTTTTTGTTTTGTGACTGGATCTCTTATACCCTAGACTGCCCTCCAACTCATGTAGCCAAGAATAACCTTGAACTCCTCATCCTTCTGCCTCTACCTCTATACAGAGATGTGCATCACCACTCTCAGTTTTATGCAGTGTTGGGGATCTGGGCATGAGACCCAGGCCTCAGGCTTGCTAGGTAACACTCTACCATCTGAGCTGGGTCCCCAGCCAATGGCCTTGAACTCTTTTGTTTGTTTTATTTTTGAGACAAGTTTTCTCTCTATAGTTCTGGAACTCTGGCTGCTCTGTAGATCAGGCTGGCCTTAAACTCAGAGATCCACCTCCCTCTGCCTCCCAAAGGCTGGGACCATCCACCATCCGGCTGACCCTCAACTCTTGATCAGGTCTTGAATTTGAATTCTCCCTCATTTTTCCAAGTGCTGGGATTATAGATTTGTGCCACTGGCTTTATTTACTTATTGAGACAGGTTCTCATTTTATAGCTCAGGCTAGCCTTGACTTAGGATGATCCTCTTCTTGCCTCTGCCTCCTGAGTGCTGAGATTACAGTCATGAACCACCATGCCTGTCTTTTGTTTTTTGGATTTATTTTGTTCCAGTTATCTGACCCTGACATATGCTTCTCTCTAGCTCACTTTTAGCTGGGCCCATTTGGGGCTGTGTTGCTATCTCCTCTCCCTTGGATATGTTGAGAGGCACTGCTGGAGGTCTGTGGGATGTATTAAAAAGGACCAAAGATCATAGCAGCGGTTCCTGTCCAAATCTGAACAAATTTGGTCCCTTTTGCACACCCTGCATAGCAACAAAAACTATAGTTCTTAATCTCTAAGAGTATAGGTGGTAAGGTTTTCATTGGTGGAGCTAAACCATATTTCCTGTATGCTTCATAATTGAAAAGCATACTTGTACTTGTAACTGATTTTTTTTTTCTGTCTTTCCAAAGTCACCATATGCTGTCAGAGAGAAATTAGCAGCCAAGTACAGCTTTCTGAATCTCTAAAGTTGTCTGTGTTGATAATGCACAGATACCTCTGAATGTGGACTGTGTCCTTCCATCACTGGTCCAAAGTGTGGCAGGTAGCCAGCCTGAGATCACTTGATCTCTTAGCTGTTGAGAGCTGGAAGGACATCTTGCTGTGTGGTTGCTCATGAGACATGCCAAGTATGAAAAGTAATAGAATAGACAGGAAACACAGAGACTGTTAAACTTGTCATATACCTGACTATGTGAGGATCTGTAGTGTGCCTCTTTGTTTCTGAGTGTCACTGGGGCAAATAAGGTGATTGTCCCATGTATGAGGGAGCAGCGCACTGATGCTTGTGGCTGGGGACAGAGGCACCCTTGCTTTTTTTTTTAGCTTTTCTGTCCCTCTGACATTCATTTCTTCAGCCAGGATAGGTGATCTTCAGGCCTTACCATTGAAGACATCCCTTGAAGGAGAGATGTCTTCCATGATCCAGGCTTTCACTTAGTGTGAGAGGCATTCTTGTAAAAGTTTCAGAAATTGCCTTAATAATAGAGCAAAAATTGTGGCCAAAATATGTCTCTGCTAGAAGTCTGCACTGAGTCTTTGCTCCATGTGGGAATGGGAGGGCATCCCTGCACATCTCAAGAGAACCTCTGGTGTTTCCATAGTCCACCTTTCCTAATCCTTGTCCTCTTAATGGTTTTAACAGGAGAGATTGATTCCCTTGGGAGCTGTAAGTACTGAGGTATTAGGGTGCAGCGCTCATTGTTCACTGATGCAGAGTCCCAAAATGAATGTCCAGGAGCAGGGTTTCCCTTTGGACCTCGGAGCAAGTTTCACCGAAGATGCCCCCCGGCCCCCAGTGCCTGGAGAAGAGGGAGAACTGGTATCTACTGATTCGAGGCCTGTCAACCACATTTTCTGCTCTGGGAAAGGTACCAGCATTAAAAATGAGACCTCAACAGCCACCCCAAGACGTTCAGATCTGGATCTGGGATATGAGCCTGAGGGCAGTGCCTCCCCCACCCCACCATACTTGAGGTGGGCTGAGTCACTGCATTCCTTACTGGATGACCAAGATGGGATCAGCCTGTTCAGGACTTTCCTGAAACAGGAGGGCTGTGCCGACCTGCTGGACTTCTGGTTTGCCTGCAGTGGCTTCAGGAAGCTTGAGCCCTGTGACTCAAATGAGGAAAAGAGGCTGAAGCTTGCAAGAGCTATCTACCGAAAGTACATCCTGGATAGCAATGGCATTGTGTCCAGACAAACGAAGCCAGCCACTAAGAGCTTCATAAAGGACTGTGTCATGAAGCAGCAGATCGATCCTGCCATGTTTGACCAGGCACAGACGGAAATCCAGTCCACCATGGAGGAGAATACCTACCCTTCCTTCCTAAAGTCTGACATTTATTTGGAGTACACAAGGACAGGCTCAGAGAGTCCGAAGGTCTGCAGTGACCAGAGCTCAGGGTCTGGGACAGGGAAGGGCATGTCTGGATATCTGCCCACCTTGAATGAAGATGAAGAATGGAAATGTGACCAAGATGCAGATGAGGATGATGGCCGAGACCCTGTCCCCCCCAACAGGCTCACCCAGAAGCTGCTATTGGAGACTGCTGCCCCGAGGGCCCACTCAAGTAGACGGTACAACGAAGGCAGAGAGCTCAGGTGAGTTCGGCACAGGGTGTCCATTTTCTGTACACAGCTCGGAGACCTGGCAAAGGAGCAAGAGAAAGGTATTGGTAACAGGTGGCCTTGTTTTTAACTCCAGCTGAAATCTCTGCTACTGCTGCTGCTCCTGCTGAATTGTGGTTCTATTTCCTACTTACTTTCATACTTGTCACTAGATACCGTCTTATATTTTGTAGCATTGAGAATGCAACAAACAAGACTTGCCAGGTGTAATCCCACCTACTTGAGAAGCTGAGGCAGGAGAATGGAAAAATTGTGTGTCAGTCTGAACAATTTGTAGAGATTCAAAATGAAAAGATGTCGAGGCTTTGTAGAGTTCTACACAGCATGCAGGAAACTCTGAGTTCTCTCTTTAGTAACACATGTGCTACTAAATATAGGGCTTTGTGAATTACAGACATATGGCTTTGTGAATTATTAGAAGCATGGGAATTCTTAGAAATCATAATGTTTAAACTTTACCCTTGAGCACAAAATTCATGTCTTCTTGCATAGAAGGACCCTAACCCTTAATAATGAGAGAGAAATACATTCAGATGCATAGAGAATTCTAATTACTTTATTTTTATTTTAGACTCATTTAATTTTTTATGTATATTTTATGTGTTTTGTATGTATGTGTGTGTGAATGTATGTGCCTACTACCCACAGAAGTCAGAAGACTGTGTCAGATCCCCTGAGACTGGAGTTGACAGATGGCTGTGAGCCACCATGTAGGTGCTGCCCTCCAGAAGGGCAGCAGGTCTAAGCCATCACTCCAGTTCCCTCTCCCCCCTTGCTAATTTTTCAATCAGTATTTTGGATTTTTTCTGAAGGATGAAGACAGTAGTGAGGCAGTTTCTGTGTAGTCAGTTGTTGGAGTGTTCGTTCAGAAAACTCCTGATGGCCGTGCTTGGAGTTCCAGAATTGGACCTTTTCCCTTCATGGTGTGATCAGCGGAAGGTACTCTGATTGTCTGTTCTGACATATGCAGCTTGAAGAGCAGTGCAGCAGTGCTCTCCAGAAATGATCATGACTTTGAAACTTGTTTCATCACCTTTCTCTATAAAAAAAAGTTTTTTTACACTTACTTGTGGTATGTGTGTGTGTCCATGTGCATCCACCTTTTATGGTGGGGTGGGGGAGGCACTTCCCTCAGGCTCATACGTAGCTTATGTGTGGTAAAAGAACTACTTATAGAAGACATTCTTATCCTGTGAGTTCTAGGGATTGAATGCGGTCATTAGTCTTGGTGACAGACCCCTTTACCTGCTGAGTTGTCTTGCCAGACCAAGCTTTACTGTTTTTTAAATTCAGTATCATCGTGGTTACAGGAGGCTTGGTTGGCTGGGTTGGTGCTTGTTGCACTTGTGAGCAGAGTTTGTGTTTTCTTGTTTATTTCCCCAGAGCTGATGGTTAGAGAGACCTAACTTACCATTGTTCCCAACCTGAAAACCATTTCCAGATGTTGAGATAGTTGATGTTTAGAACCAGGACTGAGCTGGGTGTAATGGCTTAGGGATTAAGTCAAGTGAGTCCTCAAGAAAGGAGGTTCATTGAACTATAAAGAAAAGCAGTAGTCAGAAGTGTTGGCACACACCTTTAATCCTAGCACTCTGGGGAGCAGAGGCAGGCGGATCTCTGAATTCAAGGCCAGCCTAATTTATTGAGCTAGTTCCAGGACAACCAGGGCTATACAGAGAAATCCTGGGGAGTGGGAACAGTTCATACATGGACACGGATGGACTAAGGCTGTTCTTTAAGCTTACTGTGACCACAAAGAAATCAAAATTGGTCACTTACAAAACTACAGAATTAATACTTGTTCTTTTTTTGTTTTGTTTTGTTTTGTTTTTCGAGACAGGGTTTCTCTGTGTAGTCCTGGCTGTCCTGGAACTCACTCTGTAGACCAGGCTAGCCTCGAACTCAGAAATCTGCCTGCCTCTGCCTCCCAAGTGCTGAGATTAAAGGCGTGTGCCACCACCGCCTGGCTTTGACACAGGATCTCTTATAGCCATCTGATTTGCTGTGTAGCTGAGGATGACCTTGAATTACTTCTGCCTTCCACATGCTGAGGTTATGGGCAATTTCCATCACACCTCATTTCCAACATGTCTTTTGTTGGCTTTTTTTCCGTGTTTTTTGTTTTCAGTGTTAATGATCCTATTCAAGACCTCATGCATTAGGGGCAAGTGCTTGCCAATCATTTATCCCCTCTCCCCAACTTTCTTATTTGAATATGTTCTGCCTGTCAGGCAGTGGGATGTAGTTAGGAAGCACTAGGTTGGGAGAAAGAAAATCCAGTCTACTGGGATTAATTTTTGACTCAGTTGGTAAGTGTTTCATGTGCTTTGATCAGAAATCCAACACCTTTTTTTTCTTTTTCTTCTTTCCTCCTCTTCTTCTCTTCCTCCTTTTTTCTTTTTGAGACAGGGTCTCACTGTTTAGCCCTGGCAAATTTAGTACTCTTTGTAGACCAGGTAAGCCTCAAACTCTCAGAGATTCCTCCTCTGCTTCTGCCTCCTGACTGTTAGGACTAAAGGTGTGTGCTACCACACCTGACTAACACTTTTCTTTTTTTCTTTTTTTTCTTTTTCTTTTTCTTTTTTTTTTTTTCCAAGACAGGGTTTCTCTGTGTAGCCCTGGATGTCCTGGAACTCTCTCTGTAGACCAGGCTGGCCTCGAACTCAGAAATCCACCTGCCTCTGCCTCCCAAGTGCTGGGATTAAAGGCATGCACCGCCACTGCCCGGCAACTTTTCTTTACAGTTTAATGAACCTGCTTTTTTTTGACAACCCACTTGGTTGGGTCCTTTGTGGTGGAGGTGAGGTGGCTGCCTCTGTGAACTTGTGCTCTTAACTACCCTTCTTTACTAGACTTTCCCACACCAGTGAAGGAAGGTTCTTCATTGGCTCATAGTGGGGAGCAATTTTGCTGCTATGTCCTGCCGATACTTGAATGCTTAAAGCATTCTCAACTTGTCAAGTTGTGGGTCGTGACTCTTTTTGTTAAATGACCTCTTCACAGGGGTCACCTAAGATGTCCAGAAAATACAAATATTTACATTATGACTCATAACAATAGCAAGATTACAGTTAAGTGGCAGCAGAGATAATTTTATAGTTGGAGCCAATACAACAACATGAGGTCGCAGGTTAGGAAGATTGAGAACCACTGACTTAGAGCTTGACAATGTGCTATTGCACTTAAGCTAAGTAGAGCCATCCTGTAAGGAAAGCCAGACAGCATGGCTATTCCCCAGTAGTGGGACAAGTAGTGGGGGAGGAGTCCTCTAAAAGAAGATTGGGGCTGATGGGAATTGAGAAAAGAAGTTGATGCTGACTAGATGACTATCAAGTGTTCACTAGGAAGGAGGCCCTGGAACTAAATCTTCCTGGGTGATAACTTTACTGTGAATGGCATGTTAAGAAGATGCAAAGAGCCAGGCGGTGGTGGCGCACGGCTTTAATTCCAGCGCTTGGGAGGCAGAGGCAGGTGGATTTCTGAGTTCGAGAGTTCGAGGCTAGCCTGGTCTACAGGGTGAGTTCCAGGACAGCCAGGGCTACACAGAGAAACCCTGTCTCGAAAAAACCAAATCAAAAAAAAAAAAAAAAAGAAGAAGAAGAAGATACAAAGAGCCAGATGCAGTATAGATGATACCAACAGACTTGAGTCACTGGCTTTCTTGTTTGGTGTCTCTGTGGTTTGGGTGCTCTGCTGTGCTCTTGTTGGTGGCTGTTCTGCCTTGGCTGTTCTTGCCATTGCTGTCCTCTTGTGTTAATGCATGTGCATGGTGGTTTTCACATAGATGATTTGAGAAGTCGGTCAGATCTAAAAAGGCATGATAGTCTCACATGAAAAGAAGACATACTATTCTTGATTGGTTTTTGCTTTCATTATTCTCATGCAGCATCTTTTCATGTGAGTATCTGCCCCACCCCCCTTTTTGTCTTGTTTTGTGTTTTGAGACAGGGTTTCTTTGTGTAGCCGTAGCTATCCCAGAGCTAACTGTATAGATCAGGCTGGCCTTGAACTTACAGAAATGTGCCTGGCTTTGCCTCGAGAGTGCTTGAGATCAAAGATATGTGCAACCACTAACTGTTTTGAAGACAAGGTCAGAACTTGCTGTGTAGCGAAGGCTGGTCCTCAACTTCTTTCTCTTCTGTCTCTACCTCCCAAACCTTGAGTTTTTAGGCATGTCACCACATCTGACCTCTTTTGTTGCTTTTTGAAATTTTAAGATCTAGCCAGGCGCTGGTAGCACTGGGCAGTGGAAACAGAGGCAGGTGAATCTCTGTGAACCCACTCTGGTCTTGAGAGTAGGTTCTAGGATAGCCAAGGCTACACAGAAACCCTGTCTTGAAAACCTGGGGAAAATTTTTTTTTTAAAGATTTATTTGTTCACTTGTGTGTGTTTATGGAGAGGAGCACAGTGCCTACAAAGTCGGAAGAGGGAATCGGAAATTCTGGAGATGGAGTTACAGGAAGTTCTATGAGCCACCTTACTTGGGTGCTGGGAACTGAACTTCAGTTATGGGCTCTTAACCCTGGATCATCTTCCCAGACATTTTTTGCTTTATGTTTCCTTTCCTTCCTCCCTCCCTTTCTTTTACAGGGACTCACTCGCCTTGTATGCTTGGCCAACCTAGAGCTCACTAGGTAGACCAGGTTGGCCTTGAACTCACAGAAATCTACTTGGCTCTTCCCCAGTTCTGGGATTAAAGGTGTGTGTCACCACATTGGATCCCTTTTTTCTTCTTCAGATGGGGTCTTACTCTTAGCTCACACTGGTCTTTAACACAGCAGTCCTATCTCCGTTTCCCAAATACTGGGATTAGAAGAGTGCCTCCATACCCACACTACCCACAGTTTGTCTTTTTTTAACTTGTGTT
The DNA here is from genome assembly GCF_004785775.1 of Grammomys surdaster. NCBI lineage: Eukaryota > Metazoa > Chordata > Mammalia > Rodentia > Muridae > Grammomys > Grammomys surdaster. Next base: position 253,758 of record NW_021620929.1, read on the forward strand.
TGTATATATGTGCATGTAGTACAGAGCACATGGGAAGGTCAGAGGACAACTTGCAAGAGTCTGTTCTTTCCTTCTACCATGTGAATCCTAGGGTTTGAACGCAGATTGGCAGGCTTGGCAGCTAAGTCAGCTCCTTTACCTAATGATCTATTTCCCCAAGGCTTGAATGTCATAAATGGTGGGTTTTTTTATTGTTTTTATTTTCATTTTTAGACTTATTTTTTTTGAGTTTGTGGGCATAGGTGTACCAATGTGTATTACATGGAGGAAGGTATGCTTGGAGGCCAGAAGGGGGCCCTGGATTTCATGGAACTAGAATAATAATTGGTTATAAGCCTGATGTACCTGCTGTGTAGCCCCAGAGTTTTAACAGACATGTATTAGCAGGACCCTGGCTGTTTGCTGAGTGGTTTGGCACTCGGGCCCAGGGATTGTGATACACTAACTGGCAGATTTGGGTTTTACTCTGCTTGGTTGGTGATCCAAGTATCATTTGATTTTGGTTGGGTGTCTTGACAAGTCTTAATGATCAGGTCTGAAGTAAGCCCTTCATGCTGCTTGACTGCTGGTTTTAACCCTTAGCTTCTGAAATGATCTCTTACGTTTATGTTTGCTACTCTTAACCATTCTTGCTAGCTGTGTCCTTCCCTGTACATGGAGTCTCCTGGATCTTTTCCTAATATCTTTCTGAGGCCAACACAGTGGTATACGCCTGGTCAGGTTTGGTTGCTGCTGCTATTGACAAGGAGAGGACTTCAGACAATGTTGTCAGCAAGAGCAGTGTAGTGTAGCTGGGTTCCTGCCACACCCCTCTCCACTTAGAAAACAAGAGGATCTTGTAGACATGGTAACTAGCTTTATTCTCCAGCTGTCTTCCTAGAGGAACTATTAAGCCTGTCTGTCTGATTTATTGAGTGTTTCTGGTGATGGCTTAAGTAAACAACAACAAAAAAAGAAAATACATTTTTGTGACAGTTTCTCTGTATATCCTTGGCAGTCCTGGAACTTGCTCTGTACACGTCGAAGGCCAGCTTCTACAACCAAAGGGTTAAACCAATTGGGGTTGGTGCTAATAGCTGTTAGGGTGGGGGTGGGGGTCAGCCCTGGTAGTGCTACCATGGAGCAAGACCTAATTACCTGGGGCTGCTAATCTCTGTGACTGGCAAGAAACTCCAATTCTTTAAACTGTTTGGAGGACAGTGAGAAAGAAAAGAGAAAAAATTCATACGCTTACACATACAAACTTAGTGGCTGAAACACATCAGGCTCCTACAAGCAAGCTCCAGTAAGCAAGCTCTAACAACTTTATATGTATACATTCAGACAGACTGACAGACTAACAGACAGATAGATACACATTGACGCTTTGGGCGAATAGAGCAAAGCTCTAGTGAACAAGCTCTAACCATTTTATATACATACATGCATACACATAGTTGATGGATAGAGCAAAGTTGTAGTGAGCAAGCTCTAACCATTTACATATGCACATATATACACATTTATATATATTATGTACACACACAGACTTGATGGATAGAGCAAAGCTCTAGTGAGCAAGCTCTAACCATTTTGCATATGCACTGTGATAGTTTGCATATGCTTGTCCCAGGGAGTGGCACTGTTAGAAGGTATGGCCTTGTTGGAAGAAGTGTGTCACTGTGGGGTGGGCTTGGAGATATTCTTCCTAGCTGGCTGAGGATACTCAGTCTGTTCCTGGCTTCCTTCTGATGAAGATGTAGAACTCTCAGCTCCTCCTGCACCAAGCCTGCCTAGATGCTGCCATGCTTTTACCTTGATGATAATGGACTGAACCTCTCTAAACCTATAAGCCAGCCCCAGTTAAATGTTGTCCTTGGTCATGGTGTCTGTTCACAGCAGTAAAACCTTAAGACAGACATAGTTGGTGGATAGAGCAAAGCTCTAACAAGCAAGCTCTAACAACTTTATTTTTTCTCTTAGCTTTTTTTTTTTTTTTTGGTTTTTCGAGACAAGGTTTCTCTGTGTAGCCCTGGCTGCCCTGGAACTCACTCTGTAGACCAGGCTGGCCTCGAACTCAGAAATCAGCCTGCCACTGCCTCCCAAGTGCTGGGATTAAAGGCGTGCACCACCACTGCCCGGCCAAAAATTTTTTTTAATAATTTATTTAATTTTATGTGCATTAGTGTGATGTTGTCAGATCCCCTGGACCTAGAGACAGTTATGAACTGCCATGTGGTTACTGGCACAGTAATTGAACCTGGGTCCTCTGGAAGAGCAGCCAGTACTCATAACCACTGAGCCTTTTCTTTAGCTCCCTGATCCAAAAAGTTTTTAAAACAAAACATTGTATTAAGTAGTCCAGATTGTCTTCAAACCTGTTCTGTAGTTAAGGATTACTTTAAACTCCCGGTTTTCCTGCCTCTACCTCTTAAGTACTGGGATTACAGGTGTGAATCATCACATACAGCTTGAGAAATTTTAAAGATTATTTTTTTAAGTGTGTATATGTGTGTGCATGCGTGCACACATGAAGATATACATGCATGCTTTCAAGTATACACACACACACACAGGGACCCACTGAGGCCAGAAATATATATTCCTGAGAGAGATGGAATTACAAGCTGTTGAGGTGCCCAACATGGATGCTGAGGATCAAACTTTGGTCTTCTACAAGAGCAGTACATTCTATTAACTGCGGAGCTATTCTTTTCCCCACTTTCTCCCAATTTTGTATATTATTATTTGTGTGTGAATGCACACATACTATGGTGTGTGTGTGTGTGTATGTTATGTCAGAGAACAACTTTGTGGAGTCCATTCTTTTGGCCTTGTGTGGTGTCTCAGGGTTTCATTGCTATGAAGACACACCATGAACAGGGTAATTCTTATAAAGGAAAATATTTAATTGGGGCTGGCTTACAGATACACACTATGAACAAGGTAACTCTTTTTTTTTTTTTTTTTTGGTTTTTCGAGACAGGGTTTCTCTGTATAGCCCGGGCTGTCCTGGAACTCACTCTGTAGACCAGGCTGGCCTCGAACTCAGAAATCCGCCTGCCTCTGCCTCCCGAGTGCTGGGATTAAAGGCGTGCGCCACCACCGCCCGGCGAACAAGGTAACTCTTATAAAAGAAAATATTTAATTGGGACCGGCTTACAGATTCACTGGTTCAGTCCATTATCATCATGGTGAGAAGCATGGCAGTGTGCAGGCTGACATGGTGCTAGAGAACAATCTGAGAGTTCTCCATCTTAATCTGAAGGCAAGAGAAGGAGATTATCTTCTGCTTGCAGCCAGGAGGGTCTGGTTCCACATGGGACAGGAACATAAAACCTAGGAGACCTCAAAGCCCACCTCTACCAGTGATACACCCTCTCCAACAAGGCCACACCTCCTAGTAGTGCCATTCCAGGTGGGCCAAGCGTTCAAACACATGAGCAAGCCTATTCAAACCACCACAAGTGGATCCCAGAGATTGAACTCAGATTGCCAGGCTTGTTCAACAAGCACTTTTACTCACTGAGTCATCTCAGCAGCTCTCAAGAAATATTTTTTGTTTGTGAATATCCAGTGAAAAATACAAAAATTATTTCTGAACTAAGTAGAGCTACCTTTTCCCTTTAAGTTGTTTTGAAGTACTCACACCTTTAATCCCAGCAATGGCAAAAGAATCCCTGAGTTCAAGGCTAGCCTGGTTTACATAGAGAGATCCTGTCTGTCTTTTATTTTTTATTTTTTTAGTTTTGAGACAGGGATTCTCTGTATGACAGAACCCTGATTGTCCTGAAACTAATTGGAGCTCTGTAGACCATGCTATCCTTGAAGTCTCAGAGATCTACCTGTCTCCGACCCCTGAATGCTGGGATTAAAGGTGTGGGTCATCATCCTCTGGATGAGAGAGCCTGCTCTAAAGAGGAGAAAGAAAGTTTTGTTTGGGGCTGGTGAGATGACTCAGTAGTTTAAAAGAGCCTGGCTCTGAGCCTGAGGATCTGAGTTCGATTCCTGGGATCTACTTAATGAAAAGAGAGAAATGACTTTCACAAGTTTTCTGATATCTGCAAACACACTGGGGTACACACCCCCACATATTTACACATCTCCACAAATAAATTAATAATATGAAAGAGTTAGGTTCACAGTGAATTTAGAAACCCCAGCTTAAGCCTGATTTGGTGGCATATGCCTTTGGTCCATCTCAGCACTAGAGGCAGGCAGATCTGCATGAGTTCAAGGGAAGCCTGGTCTACAAAGCAAGTTCCAAAACAGCCAGGGCCACACAGAAAAAATGCTGTATCAAAACCAAAAGGAGAAAGAAAGAAAGAAAGAAAGAAAGAAAGAAAGAAAGGAAGGAAGGAAGGAAGGAAGGAAGGAAGGAAGGAAGGAAGGAAGGAGAAAGAAAGAAAGGGAAAGAAGAAGAAACCCTAGTTTAATAAGTTCACAGGCTATAGTTTGTGAAATTGACTACCTTCCTGCTGTGCTTTTTACTTTTTTGTAAGTATTCTGCAGAATGAGGATGTTGTAGAGAAGCCATAGATAGTATGTGGGAGATTCCTACCAGATTCCTGTGGGTTTCAGCCCCTACTTGGGTGATGGTGGATGACATATTGAGAATCCTAACACTAGGTCTTCCTTCCTCTGTCCCACCTTGGTCTTTGCAGTAGCCCAACCCTACTCAGCCACCTACATCAGTTTAGCTGCAGCCCTGGTCCTACTGCGTAAGCTACTGCGTGAGTGCAGGGAATTGAACCGGGGTCCTTTGTATGATGAGTAGGCTGTGCTCGTAACCACTAGCCGTCTCTTCAGCCCCATTAGAGTAAATCTTAAATACACTATCCTTTCTACCAATGCTGCAGAGATTTCTTGTGGACCCTAATTTGCCCACTGTTCTATCTGTACATGCCTGTCAAAAGGTGGCCTTTGCTGCAATAGTCATGCAAAACTCCACAGTCCGACAGAACTCCATGGCATCCATGAAATACTATGGGTAGGGGATCGGACAAAAGGATTGGGATCAGCTCAGTCCTGAGCACCCAGGCTGTGTGATGCTGGTGGTACCTAGTACTGGTTTGGTGGGTTTATGAATGGGAAGCACTTGCAGGCAAGACAAGACTGAACACTTTATGGTAGCTGTCTCTGTGTACTATACTTCTTGGGCTCTTACAGCAGTGTTTGAAAAGAGCAGGATTTATATATTTGGCACAGGTTTCTTATATGTGTATATTTCATTGTGGCATCAGTGTGGTCTCTTGAAATTAAGCTGTACCTGTAGGTCAGATGCCTGGTGACTCCGCCTGTGTCTTTGTGTCAGTATGCTAGTTGGTCATGAGAATTCAAGTTTGGTCTGTGCCTTCTGGCTTTGCCAATCTTTCTACAATCCAGAATTCATATATTTTATTTTACCCTTCAGCTCTTGCTTGTGGCTGAGTTGTGGGAGTTGGTGGAAAGCTAGTTAGTCTGACACTGACAGTTCTTCCTTCAGCCCTGTCTAATCTAAGGATCTGTGCCTTTGTATGGGAGGAAACTAGCTTTGCTTTGCTCACTGTGTCTCACCAGTAAGAACATACCACGTGCGTCATATAACCCTTGAGTTATGAATTCCAAAAAATATGTGATCTGTGGAACATTCAGGATGTCTCTTGAATCCCTTCTGTGGGATAGGCAACCATCTTAACATTAAACATAGACAGCCTGTTACCATTTAACCATCTTTCTGTGAAGCTAGACATTTAGTGCTTGAGTCAAAGCCCTAGTCTTCCCCATCGCTATACCCCAGTCCCAGCCTTCTATAAGTCATTGATAAGTCTAGAAAGTGAGTGCAGCCCTTGTTTGGTTGGGCAGTGGTCAGCCCTATGCTGCATGTCTCTAGCTGGGTGAAGGTGTCCTCATCTCCTGTCAGGCAGGGAAGTTCTGACTACTGTGGGCCTCTTCTGAGCTCTGTGCCCTTTTAAGTACTATAAATGTTTTCTTCACCCCCCTACCCAACCCCCAGCGTGGCGGCAGCAGCAGTAATGGTGGTAGTGGTGGCATTGATTTTTCTCCAAATTGCTACTAACTCTAGTCTGCTGGGCACATTGATGTATCTCTATAGAGCGCTGTTTCCCTCTGCCATCCTTCATCAGGGCTAGTTCTCCAGGCATATTCTTCTGTACCGTTGGCTACATGGGCTTCTTTCTCTATTTCTCAGACATGCACATGGTGCTCAGACATACATGCAGGCAAAATAGCCATATATATGAAATAAAATAAAGGATACTTAAGCATGATGGTTTATAACTTTAATGTCATCCTAGTACTTGGAAGGATGAGGGCTTCCAGGTTAAGACCAGCCTAGTCAACAGAGTGAGACCCCTATCTCAGAAAGGCAAAAATGAGGGCTGGAGAGATGGCTCAACAGTTAAAGAGCACTAGCTGCTCTTCTAGAGGCTAAGAGTTCAATTCCCAGCAACCACATAGTGGCTCACAACCATCTGTAATGGGATCTTATACTCTCTTCTGGTGTGTCTGAAGATAGGGACAGTGTACTCATATAAATAAATAAAATAAATAAATAAAAAGATGCATTTGTTTTGTGTTTTTGTTTGGTTTCTTTTAGTATGATTTTAGGGTTTTTCTTCCTGATTTATTTATACATATATTTATTTTTATATACATATTTATTTAAATAATACACAATATTTATATATAAAAAACCCTTAAATATCTTTTTAAGTTTAAAAAATAAAAGAATTAGATGGGCATTGGTGGCACATGCTTTTGATCCCAGCACACGGGAGACAGAGGCAGGTCTCTGATTTCGAGGCTTGGTCTACAGAATGACTTCCCGGATAGCCAGGGCTACACAGAGAAACCCTGTCTCAAAACAAACAAACAAACAAACAAACAAAAACAAGCGAACGAACAAATAATTTAAAGAATTAACTTGTAAGGTAGTGAGTGGTATATACCTTTAATCCCCACCCTAGGGAAGCAGAGGCAGGTCGATCTTTGTGAGTTTAAGACCAACTTGGTCTACTTAGTGAGAGCTGTCTCTAAATAAATAACGATAAAAGTAAGGCATCCAGTACTTGAAAAAAGTACATGTTTATAATATATATATCTATTAATATATAGATTTTTTTTAAAAAGATATCTTTTTATTTATGGGTATGTATCTGTCAGTTAATGTTAAATGAGTATAGGAGCCTGTTGAGGCCAGAGAGGGTCCAATAATCTTTGGAGCTAGAGTTCCAGGCAGTCATGAGCTGTTGACTATGGGTTCCGGGAACCGTGCGTGAATCTTCTGTAAGAGCAGCACTCTTTAACTGTGGAGCCGTCATCTCTCTAGCCCTTACAAAATGTATATTCTGACATTAAACATACTGGCATGAGTCTGGAGAGAGGACTCAGTGATTGGAGGATCCAGCTTCCTTTCCATCACTCTAATAGTAGCTCACAACCCCTGTAACTCCATTTCTGGGGCATCCAATTCTCTTTTCTGGTCTTCATGGTCACCAGGCTCACAACTAGTACACAAACATATATGCAGGCAAAACACCCATACACGTAAAATAAAAACAAAGCACATTAACATTATGTTCTTGGAAAAAATAAAAACAGGATATATTACAAATTTATGTAGCAATAACTAGCTCACACAATCAAAAACTACATTGATCAAGATAATACTGGCTCTTGTAGTTTCTAAACTGGAGGATTTTTTTTTATTTCTTTGCATAATCCTTAAAGCCTGTGACTCTTAAATTTGCTAGCCTTTCCCTTGGGAGATAAACTATATTCCAGCAATGATAACAAAGATTAACAGACCCGCTGTTTATTATGAATCATTAAAACATTGTTCAACCATGGCTAAGACGTCTCATGTTCTTGTTCTGTTGATAAAGCTGTGCTACCTGGCTATTGGCTGAACTGTTTATATTTGGTTCATCTATCAAGAGACTGAATTGAGGTTAAGATAGAAGATACAGTTATGTTAAAGTCCATTAACTCTGAAGAATTTCTAAACATGCTACTATGGTTATTTACAATTGGATGAAACATTTTGGATAAAAACCTAATGGTTGTTTATTTGGATACTCTATAGAAAATTCTATTCAAAAGTTCTATTAGAAGGTACTGACGTACAGAGTGTCCTTTCTGTTCCAAGTATAAATGGGCTCCACTGAATGATATTTTCAGTTATGGTGCCACTGACCCCTGCTCCCCTTCGCCCCGCCCCTCTTCCAGGTGAGTTCTCTTGAAATTACTTGAAGTCTCTTTATTTAGACTGCGGTTGGCATGTTCTGTAAGTTTCTTCATGGTCAGTCTGAAATAAGTCCTCTATGTTTGCGTTCCTGTTCCCCAGTGGTCAAATCACTTTTTAAGATTTATTTATTTTATCTATGTGAGTACACTGTTGCTGTCTTCAGACATACCAAAAAGGGGCATCGGATACTATTACAGATGGTTTTGAGCTGCCATTTGGTTGCTGGGGATTCATCGCAGGACCTCTGGAAGAGTAATCAATGCTCTTAACTGTTGAGCCATCTCTCCAGCCCCTAGATTTTATTTGCAAGAACAAGTACTTGTAACTACTGAGCCATTTTTCTAGCAGCTGCACGAATCGTTACCAACTTGAAGTATGCTATACATTGTGATACATGAGTGATAAACTAGTTTTTCCTGAACATGTTTCCCAAAGCCTTCTGTGTTTCTACTCTAACTGAAAGAGTTATCCCTTAGGCATCTTGTGATTATGAGTACTATAGTACTAGGTGCTATGTTGCCTTGGTGCTTGGTGGTGTGTATGATGTTCAGTCTTTGTGGTATGAGGTGCATGGTGTCAGCAGTATGGGTGGTCCTGGATGCTGTGTTCCTGAGATACTGTGATATGGTGTGCTATGCTCTATTCTGTGGTAATACATGGTTGGTTGAGTGCTATGGTACTACTGGGTATTGGGTTAGTAGTATGTATGATATTAGTTGCTGTTCTTGTATACAGTTGTCAAACACACTTTGCGGAGCCTAGTTGGCTAGGATTTAATTGGGTGGCATGTCTCTCAAGTGCGTTATGCCTTTATGCTGAAGATGAACTAAACTGGTGACCCTTAATGTGGCTATGGTATTGCTGTGTATCCCAGATTAACCTAGGACTTGAGGTATGGTCCAGGCTGGCCTTATACTTAACAGAGATCCTCCTGCTTCCACCTCCTGAGTGCTCATATTGGTATTGACAAGTGTCAGCTATCACTGTTGGCTCTCTTGTTTTCTTTAAGGTGTTGGGTATTGAATCTAGGGCCTTACTCAAGGTAGGTAGACTACCACTGAGCTACATGCCTACCTTACCCTGAGGGCGTCTTTGCCTGTTTTCATTGTTGTTAGTGTTCTCTCATAGTATTGCAGGTTTTTCTCTGTGAGGTTTTTTTTCACTGTGAACCCATTATTTGCTGATTCTGTTAATGCTTGCTCTACTTCCCGTGCACTAGGATTGTGGGGACCAGGGTGGGGCCAGGGGGTATATCCCATTTACCTGACATGTCCTATCAGGTGTGAGGAATACCTTAGTAAAAGCAAGGCAGTTTTAAAACTTTGCAAAGTTAGGTGTCAGTGTCAGCTCAGAGTGGGGTTTTTATACCCCTAAACAGAGGTTCTTTCCTCTTTTTCCTCGTTGGCTAGTCAGGAGAGTACATCTTAATGTCATCTATGTCTTTTCTTTCCCTCTGCCACCTACATATAGTTTTCAACAGAACATGGAAGGATTCATCTCTGTTTTACATTCTGTTTATTTTAAAGCTTATCAGACACATGACTTTGTCATATCTGTAAGACAAGCTTGGCTGTTAATAATTTTCTATTTTAAACTTCTAGTTTAGGTGAGAGGTAAGCTAAATCAGCAGCTTGGGTAAAAGGGTATAGCTAGATTAGCAGAAGCTAGGGAAGGTCTAAGGTTTCTTATTTATGTCTGAACCTAAGCTGACTCAAGGCACTTTTGAGTGTATGTATATATACTATATGTGTACAGAAGCCATTGAAGATCAAAAGAGGTTGTTCTATTTCCCTCAAATGGGATTGGTTTTGTGCTGCCATGTGGATGCTGAAAACCAAACTCAGGTTCTCTTCAAGAATAGTGAGCACCAGCCGGGTGGTGGTGGCACACACCTTTAATCTCAGCACTTGGGAGGCAGAGGCAGGCAGATTTCTGAGTTCGAGAGTTCAAGGACAGCCTGGTCTACAGAGTGAGTTCCAGGACAGCCAGGGCTACACAGAGAAATCTTGTCTCGAAAAAACCAAAAAAAAAAATAAATAGTGAGCACTTTTAACCACTGAGCCATCTCTCCATTTCCCTCTCCCCTCTTTCTAAATTTCTTACATGGAGATCTGAACTCAGTTACTTAAATGCCAAGCTTTTTACACTGAACCATCTTCCTAGTGCCTATAAATAGGCATCCTAAGTTCATAAATGCAAAATGTTTATAGTTTTAACAAGTTGTATTTTACACCACACACACACACACACACACACACACACACACACACACACGCTTCCTTAAAGTGAGTATGCTAGATGAAGGAACCACCACATCTGAAAGTCCTTCATGGCTCTTTGTATTCATGGTAGATACAGATCTCTCTATATATCCCAAAAAAGCATAAGACTGGATGAAAGCTGGGTGTGGTAACATGCGTCTTTAGTCCCAGCAGTTGGGAGGCAGATACAGATGGATCCCTGTAAGTTCAAAGCCAGCCTGTTCTACATAGTGAGTTCTAATCTAGCCAGGTCTACATAGTGAGGCCCTGCCTTAAAAATAAAACAAGAAAAAAGGAAAAAAGGGATGGACACAGCATCTGCATGTGTTCCAAAGTTGAAGCTCTTTGGTGTTTGCTCCTTTACAGTGCTTATTTGACCATCTTGAGTTTGTGAAGGAGAATTGGCATTTCTTTGGAACTGACAGTCCTCTGAAGTAACTGCTTATTAGGTCAGGTCATGGCTAGAGTGAGGGGCTGACATTGCCAAACAACAAATATTATATCATATCATTATATATTACATGACACTTTCCCCCTCTTAAGACAAGGTTTGCTATCCTCCTACCTCAGCCTCTTATGAGCTGAGATTACAAGTTTATATCAACACTCACCTATTCCATTTATTTAATCCTACTATTTAAATCTCACTACATCAGATAGAGTGTTTCTTTATCAGATTTGTGACTTAACAGAAGTATTCTGAAACCATTTATATGAATCCAGGCTCTCAGGTAAGGACCTTGAAGAAAGTGCTAGAAGCTGTGCAGTCACTCAGGTACAAGCAGAAAAGAAAGGGGTCCCTAGTTTAGGACCTGACTGCTTTTGAGCCCTGACTAGCAAGTCCTATGTGTAGTTTTGTAGAGCTTTCTCACTTCAGATTCTTCTTTGCATCCATTAGCCCATAGTTTTCACTTTGATATTAAGAGATACATGGAATAGACAGATTTGCTGCAGAAAAGAGAAAGCTTGGTTAACAGAGATGTCTGTCTGCCACCCAGAGACAACATCATATGGATTCCTCTAGATTTTTCTTAGTACATAGTCTAGTTTTTAGTTCAATAGTGGGATTAAAATCTGTATCATCCACTACTCATGTTTTCAGTAGGAGTGTGTGTGTGTGCACGCGCACACGCACATGGTATATGTGTGGCATAAAAGAACAATTTTCAGTAGTTCTCTCCCACCACGTGTGTCCAGTGATCGAACTCAGGTGGTCTGATTTGGCATTAGGCACTTTTACCATCTAAGCTACCTTGCTTGTCCTTTAACAATTACTTTAAACATTTGCTGATTGGAATAACACTGGGATGTGTAGAAATTGGGCTGGAGAGGACAGATATGGCCCTCACTGTATTCTGTAGAGCCACGGTAGAATCATCAGTGCTTGGATCCTGTAGATCTGTTGTTCATACTTCAGACTCTTGAATTGATTGCATATTTATGTTATTTAGCTGTGGCCTGTAGCCAACATCACCTTTTTCTCCTTCCAACTCATGTGAGGGATGCCGGGTCAGAGGCTGTGTAGTTTACGTTGACGTTCTTCTGCTTTGTATGCTGAACCCTCTCCAAGCATTGAGTACTGTTCACTAAGAGCTCAGACCTCCTGCAGACAAACTATTGTCCCTCCTTTCCCTCCCTTTCTTTTTACATTTTAGATAGGATCTTTCCATGTAACTTAACTCTAGCTGGCCTAGAAATCACTGTTTAGATCGAGCTGGCCTCGAGCTCACAGAGATCATCATGCCTCTGCTTCCCAAGTGATAGGATTAAAGCCTGTGCTTCCAAGCCTGGCTGACCATTATCATTTCTGCTTTACAATGAGGAAAATGGTGACTTAGTGGTAACAAGAAATTCAGTCAGGGGGCTGGTGAGATGGCTCAGCGGTTAAGAGCACTGACTGCACTTCCAGAGGTCACGAGTTCAAATCCCAGCAACCACATGGTGGCTAACAACCATCTGCAATGATATCTGATGCCCTCTTGTGGGGTGTCTGAAGACAGCTACAGTGTACTTACATATAATAAATAAAAAAAAAAAATTAAAAAAAAAAAAAAAAGAAATTCAGTCAGAATTCTTTAAGGTCACCTCTGGAGGGCAAGTGTGATGACATCATCCCATCTAGTGCATTTGCAGATCATGGGAGCCTTGAACTCTCTTTACCCCTGCTCAGTTAGGTGGTTCCCTGCTCAATCAGAAGCTGCAAAGTGGGTCTACAGTAAATGGCAGGCCACTTCAGATTCTAAGGTCACCTGCATCTGTTCCTAGAGGTTCCAACATCTGATTGACTGACGTACTGTTGGAGGGTACTGGTGGCTGTGATCCTCACAGGGGAGGAAGAGGCCCGATTCCTGATTTTACATAGAGGAGATGAGGGGGTTTTGCCAGCTGCTGGTGGGTATTGTGGATTGCATCTCATAGGATATTCTTTTACCTTTAGGTACAGAGATGAGGTGCTTGTTCTGTAAGTAGTTATATTTATACAGATGATAATTTAGAGTGAGATCCTTCTCATCCTTCTAGTATTATCTTCACTGGCTCTTCTGTAGTTCTGAAGCCTTATATGAGAAGATCAATTCTTGGAAGAAGAGCTATCTTGGGAAGCTAGTCTCTTGTCTCCAAAGGGTATAGCATAGGGAATGTGGAGTAAAAGATACACTGGTGTCACTCTCATGGTGATCTAATGAGATAGACACAGTCAGAACCCAGACATCACCACCTTCCATGAGTGGGTATGCATTACAACATGGATAAATAACAGTGTCATCCATGGGTGGACAGCATCCAGCTAGCAAACAACATGCTTTCTTTTTTTTTTTTTTTTTTTTTTTTTTTAAATGGACAGGTTTTCTCTGTAGTCCTGGCTCTCCTGGAACTCAATCTGCAGACAGCTTCTGCTTGCCATGTGCTGAAATGAAAGACTAAAGGCATGTACCAACACACCTGGCAACAGCATGCTCTTTTCTATGAGTGGATATGCATCTGAGCATTGGTGGCAAGCTGTCATTCACAAGTGGACAGTGTTAGGACATGAATGAAGGCTATCATGCCTTCATCTATTTGGGACCATAGATGTAGTACCAGAGACTGAGTATTATTATCTCTTTGTTGTTCTGGGGTCACAGCTTGTCTGAGTTATTGCATGGATGTTAGCAGGGTGGTCTCCTGTCACTGCATTTGGGAGGGACTGAGATTCTATGGGATTAATGGTTCTGAGCCTAGAAGAGGAATGTTCATTATTCCTGCATGTGTACCTTATACTTGCTGTTTGCTGTTCTCAGGGCAAGATGTAGGCTGGTGTTGAGGGTGGGAATGTAGCTGAAGGTAGTCTCTCACCAAAGTCAAGTGTAGATCTAGGTTCAGATAGGAATGATGAGCTTCAGGGACAGGACTGGAGACAATGGCCTGCAGGTAGTAGGGTGTGCTCAGATCTACTTGGCTGCTCCCTGTTAGGCATCAAGGCTGGCTTCTGCACTCTGCTAAGACACTGTCCTCACCACTGCTGTCTGAGCTCCAGAGATGTTATAAAGAGCCAACAGCTATTGGATGAATTCATCTAATTTGAGTTGTATCTCTGGGACTTAGGTGGCCAAAGACACTGGACTAGGGTTAGGTGGCCCTAAGAGTTAGACAGATCTTCTCCTCTAGCCCACAGCCATCTGTTCAGCCCAGAATGTCCCACCTGGCTTAAGACAGATTTGTCTCTAGGAACAAGGGCAGGGAGCTGGGACAGTAGGAACAAGCCCTGGGAGAGGATACATTTGTTGGTTCTTGGCTTATGCTCATTTTGGGCAGCAAGGTAGACAGAGTTTAGGCCAAGGCTACCAGCATAGGAGCTCAAGACCTCTGGTTCTCAGGAGCATTCCTTCATTTGCCATAACAAATTAAAGCCAGTAGAGCCCCTGCCCCACCTATGTGTTGCTTTCTCAGGAGACTGAGGCAGTCAAGTGATCACTCAGCACTGGAAAGAAAGAACTGGAACAAAAGAACAAAACCAAAACAAACAACAACAACAAAAAACAGTGCTTCAAGCTGGGCCTGGTGTATACATATATCTCTTAGGAGGCTGAGACAGAAGAATAAATGTGAGTTTAAGGCCGATTTGACTGTATCTCAAACAAAACAAAACAAAATAAAAAAGGAGCTGGAGAGATGGCCCAGCTGTTAAAGAGAGTATTGGCTACTCTTCTGGAGGACCCTGGTTCAACTCCCTGCATCTACATAGCAAGTCACAACTGTAACTCCAGTCCCAGGGAATCAATAATTCTTTCTGAATTCTACAGACAACAGAGATATATATGTGGTACATAGGCTTACACACAGGAAAAACACCCATATGCATAAATAATTTAAAAACTATGTCAATATATATACATCTCTTCATATGTCTAAGTCACCTGGCACTTAGCCACATCCCAGTCCTGCTGGTCCATTAAAGGATGTGCTGAAAAGGTTGGTTGTAAACTCTACTTTTGCTCTTTTTTTTTTCTTTTTTTTAGAACTGGGTGGTGACAGTACACACCTTTAATCTTAGCACTTGGGAAGCGGGGGGCAGATGGATCTGTAAGTTTGAGGATAGCCAGGGGCTACATAGAGAAATCCTGCCTCAAAAAATGAAGGGGTTGGGGGAGGCAGGCACTGACTCTCTCCCTCTTAGGGTTTTATTAATGTGAAGAGACACCAGATGACCACAGCAACTCTTTTTTTTTTTTTTTTTTAAGATTTATTTATTTTATGTATATGAGTACACTGTAGCTGTCTTCAGACACACCAGAAGAGGGCATCCTTTACAGATGGCTGTGAGCCACCATGTGGTTGCTGGGAATTGAACTCAGGACCTCTGGAAGAGTAGTCAGTGCTCTTAACCACTGAGCCATCTCTCTAGCCCCCGATCACAGCATCTCTTATAAAGGCAAACATTTCATTGGGGCTGGCTTACAGTTTCAGAGATTCAAGTCTGTTATTATCATGATGAGAAGCATGGCGCAGACATGGTGCTTGAGCAGAAGCTGAGAGTTCTAAATCTTGATCCTCAGGCAGCAAGGAGGAGACTCTGTGGGTTTCACACTGAGCTTAGCGTGAGCCTTTAAGACATCAAAACCCTGCCTCCATGGTGACACACTTCCTCTAACAAGGTCACATCTCCTAATAGTGCTCCCTATGGCTAAGCAGTCAAACACATAACTCTATGGGAGCCATACCTATTCAAACCAACGAGGTGAGGGGAGGGAAGGAGATAGAGGGAGAGACTGAGACCGACTCTTTGTAGTCCTGGCTGCCCTGGAACTCACTATGTAGACTAGGCTGGCCTTGAACTCACAAAGATCCTTCTGTCTCTCTCCTGAGTTCTACTGAAGCATATTCCTCGATGCCCAGTTCATACCTGGTTTTTGTGTATGATGAACTCAGGTCCTCGTGCTTGCACAGAAGTTGTTTTATAATTGAACTGTCTCCCTAGCCCAAAGATAAGTGTTTTCATTGACCCATGTTAGAAGTTATCCAAAGAAGCCTGAAGAGCATTTAGTCACCAAGCAGCTTCTAGCTGGGAGAGACACACGAACCAAGTATTGAGATGCCACAACTATGTATTCACATCAAGCAGTTCATAACTGCCTGTACCTTCAATTTCAGGAGATACAATACCTTCTTGCCTCTGCAGGCACTAGTCATTCTCATGGTGCAAATGCATATGTGAGTACATATGTGTCCACTCTGAGTTGGCAATAGGTGACCAAAGTACCTCTTATAATAGCCTGAATGCCAGCCGATATTTGGTGTTGCAGGGCTGAGAAAGAAACACTGAGTGCTCAGGATACTGTGTCAGGGCATGTTGCTGAGCCAAGGTGGGCAGAGGCCAAGTGAGTGGAATGCTGGAGCATCACTGTAGCTCAGGCTAAAACATCCAAGAGCTACAGAGTTTGACTTGGTTCAAAGTATGAGATGTAGATCAAAGTTCATTCTTTAGGTCTGTGCATGTCTAGGTGCCATAGCACCATTTATTGAAAAGACTGCCTTTTTTCCATCAATTTGCTTTTGTACTTTTGCCAAGAATAAGTTGGTCATGTTTGTGTGGATTCCATTAAGTTTTTATGTTGAGAACTTTGAAAAGTGCAGTGAGCTGACTATAATGATGTATACCTATAACACCCCGCCAACCGCTGCACACTTGTAGGTGGGTCAGAGCACATGGATGGTCAAAAGGAGGCCTATCCCCTTACAAACAGTTTGGGTATTATTCTCTTACACTGAGGGTACAGTACAGAGTGCCTGGCAGTCAAGTACAGTCTATGGCTATAGGGGACCTATTTAGAAAACTGCGCCTGGTCTGGCTTGTTCCCGGGTAGCCACCATGTTCCCGCTGCTCCTCAGCTCTGACCAGGGCTCCGGCTAGCTAGATGCACAGGCCCTGGCACCCACGAGACACCATTGTGTCACAAAACTCAGCTGAACCCCAGACAATATCTGTCATCCTCACAGTACCCAGTAGAAATGAGACTCTTAAAGCTTGATGATCATCTAAAGGATTTATATATTTAGAAATGCTCAATCAACAAGGTACCTACACACTTAGGGTTGTTACCCAATATCTAACCTTTTGATAGAAGTTGCTACCCAGGTTCTCCATGACTGCTAGCCTTCTTCTCCCCTTCCTCTCTTTCTCCCTTCCACTTCCTCTTTTTCTCCCTTCTCCTTCCTCTTTTTCTCCCTTCCTCTTCCTTTCTTTCCCAGCTCTACCTTCTCTTCTACTGCCTAATCAGGGAGCTCCACTGCAAATACAATGTAGCAGAATAAGTATCCTGCTACATAGGGCTTACTGCTTAGTAAGAAGGGCCTTAACCCTAGGATCTAAGGTCAGAACAGACGACCCTCTCAAATAGCTCCATTTTTGTTATTTCCTGATTTACTGACTTGAGGTACAGTGAGTAGTGCTGTTGAAGGCCATCACTGTATAGCCCTGGCTGACCTGGAACTCCTACATCACTGGTTTTCAAGTTGAGCCACAATCCTTTTGGCAAGCCTCTGTCTCAAAAAATATTTACATTAAAATTCATAATAGAAAAATTACAGTTTTGAAGTAGCAATGGAAATAGTTTTATGGTTGAGGGTCACCACAACATGAGGGACTTAAAGAGTCACAGCATGAAGGTTAAGAACCACTGCTCAGTACTGCTCTTCCAGAGGTCCTGAAATTCTGAGCAACCACAACTACTACTAGCCACAATGGTGGCTCACAACCATCTATAATGGGATCTGATGCCATCCTCTGGTGTGTCTGAAGACAGCGACAGTGTACTCACATACATGAAATAAATGAATAAATCTTGGAAAAAAAAGAAAAAAAGAGCCACTGCTCTATACAGACCCAGAATTCACCTGCCTGCCTTTGCCTCCCAAGTGCTGAGGTTAAAGGGGAATGCCCCACCATGCTTAGTTAGCTATTTTAGAGAAGAGAGTTGTCAGGAGACTGTATATAAACCATTGGTTCTCAACCTTCTAATACTGTGACTCTTTTTAAAAAATATTATTTTATGTATATGAATACTATAGCTGCCTTCAAACACACCAGAAGAGGGCATCAGAGCCCATTACAGATGGTTGTGAGCTACACCATGTGGTTGCTGGGAATTGAACTTAGGACCTCTGGAAGAACAGTCAATGCTCTTAACTGCTGAGCCATTTCTCCACCCTCCCTGTGACCCTTTAATATGTTCTTCATGTTATAAATTGTGTTTGTTGCAACTTCATAAGTTTAATTTTGCTACTGTTTGGATTATGATGTAAATATCTGATATGTGACCTCTGTGAAAGGGATATTTGACACCCCCCCCCCAAAGGGGTCTTGACCCACAACTTGAGAACCACTGCTATAGATGTGCAGCTGCTACAAGGTTATCCCTCAGCACAGCACCATGGAATCCAATTCCTGTGTTAAAAGTCAGGTTAGAATGTGGCTAAAAGTAGCATTTAAATTACTGATCATGTAGCAGTTAGTGCTACCAATTGGCCATCCACTGTGGGGTCAGAGGGTCAACTAATTTAGTCAATAAAAGGCTTGTTGTGCAAGTGTGAGGACCTGAGTTTGATTCCCGGCCCCCATGTTAAAAGCCAGATGTAATAACAGACACAAGGAGATGAAGACAAGATCCTTGGGATTTACTGGGTAGCTGTCCTAGCCTTATCATCAAGCCCTAGGTCCCAGTAAGAGAACCTGTCTCAAAATAAGATGGATTGTCTGCTGAAGAACACTCTCAAAGTTGATATTGGAAGCCTGGGTGGTAACATGTAGATGTAATCCCAGTATTTGAAGAGATAAGGCAGAGGGAATGTGAGTTGAACCAGCATGGACTACAGAGTGAGACTTTTCTTAAAACACAGCAGAAAGTTACCAGAAGCTGGGTATGATAAGTCATGTACTTGGGAAGCAGAGATAAGATCACTGCAAGTCAGTAGAGCTAAATCTCTGCCTCAAGAAAACCTTTTGCCGGGCGGTGGTGGCGCGCACCTTTAATTCCAGCACTTGGGAGGCAGAGGCAGGCAGATTTCTGAGTTCGAGGCCAGCCTGGTCTACAGAGTGAGTTTCAGGACAGCCAGGGCTACACAGAGAAACCCTGTCTCACAAAAAACAAAAACAAAAAAGAAAAAGAAAATCTTTTAAAGAATAATAGAAGAATATGTTTATGACCTAAAAAGAAAAGGCCTGTGTGTGCACAATACAAAGAGTTACATGGAACCAGGTATGGTGGTACAGTCCTGTAATCTCAACTACTCAGGAAAAGTAAGGCAGGATCATGCATTCAAGTGGCCAAAGTAAGAGGGCCTTGATTGTAAGAAAGAATATTTATGGAGAAAATATTTTGTATGCATTATTTATGTTGTGTAGATATTAATATATGAGTATATATGTATATGCATGTACGAATGTATTATACACATATGCACACACACGCATACAGTAAAAATGTCTGGAGGGCTAGAGAGATAGATGGCTCAGTGGCTAAGAGCAACCTTGGCTGTGTTTCTAGCACCTAAACTGTAGCTCATAACTGCCTGTAATTCCAGCTCCAGGAGATCCAGTACTCTTTTTTTTTTTTTCTGGATTCCATGAGCACCAGGCATTCATGTAGTATACGAAAATGCATGTAGGCCAAACACACATGTAAAATAACACTTTGGTTTTGTTTTTTGAAACAGGCTTTCTTTTTGTTTGTTTGTTTTTGAGATAGTGTTTCTCAGTGTAGCCATAACTCTCCTAGAACTTGCGCTGTAAACTAGGCTGGCCTCAAACTTAGAGAGAGCCACATCCCTCTGCTTCAGAGATGTGTGTCACCACCAACTGAGACATGGTTTCTTTGTGTAGCCCTGACTATCCTGGAACTAGCTCTCTACAGAGCTTGCCAGGCTTGCCTTGAACTTACCTCCATAGTACTGGGATTAAAGGCAATTTTTTGTTTGTTTTTGAGATCGTGTTTCTCTGTGTGGCCCTCACTATGTAGACCAGGCTGGGTTTAAACTCACAAGAGATCCACCTGCCTCTGCCTCCTGAGTTGTGGGATTAAAGGCAGGTTCGACAATGCCCAGCTAATTTTTTCATTTAATTTGAAAACTGGTAAAGTGTTAAAACAACAACAAAATAAAAACCCCAAAACATAACAAATCACCTAGTAGGCAAGGGCCAAATGCTATAAAGAGATGAAGAGAAAAACAAACAAGGATACAAAAGTGTCCTTACAGAAAATGCAGGTTAGGTTTCTTGTTTTTGGCTAATCGCATGCCAACAACTGGACTCTGCTACTTCTAGAAGTGGGACTTTGCCCTTCCCCCCCACACCTACCCAGCAGCAGACTTCACCTGTGTGTTATGTCCATGGAGCATCGTGATGCCTGACACCCAGTGACCTGAATTAGAGTCCTGGTGGCTCTGGCAGACTGATCCAGAAAAACCTATTGAGTTGGGCCAGAAGGGGTTACTTTGTAGTTGTAACAAGGATAGTTTCTTTCTTCTTATGCTCTTTAGTAGAAAGATGGAGCATCGTCTGCTACCCAAATGATACTCTGTGTGTATGTACTTAAATGTCTTTAAAAAAAAAATAGGAAGCATCTAGAAAGAAAGAGTTTAGACCCTCTCTCATCCCCTCCCTTGGAATTAGAAAGGGTGGAATGAGGGGAGGAAGAAAGGGATGGAGGCACATGACTTTCTGCTCTTTTTTAGATAACTCTGACAGTGGATATTAAAACAGGAGAATAGTTGTTCTGCTGCCACTCACATGCCTTTCTTATTCACAGGTATGGATCTTGGAGGGAGCCCGTCAACCCCTACTATGTCAACTCTGGCTATGCCCTGGCCCCAGCCACCAGTGCCAATGACAGTGAGCAGCAGAGCCTGTCCAGTGATGCTGACACTCTATCCCTTACGGACAGTAGCGTGTAAGTCCCATACTTATTTGCTGTGTGCTTCAGTGTTCTTTGCTTATCTAACAAACTGGTCCTTACTGATTGATTCTCTTAGAGCTTGACTGAGTTGTTCCTAAGGAGCAGACATGGAGCTGGCCATGGTAGAATATATTTATAATCTCAGCACTTGAGAAGCTGAAGCAGAATTACCATGAGTGCCAGGCTAACCTGGGCTATAGAATGAGACTATGCCAAAACAAAAACCCTAAAAATGATGACAGAGTACCCTGTAAGTGGTTATTCTTCAAAACCTAGCCCA
Source organism: Grammomys surdaster (assembly GCF_004785775.1). Lineage (NCBI taxonomy): Eukaryota > Metazoa > Chordata > Mammalia > Rodentia > Muridae > Grammomys > Grammomys surdaster. Next base: position 274,953 of record NW_021620929.1, read on the forward strand.
AAGGCCAAGATATAATTCAGTGGAGGCCCTGGTTCAGTCCCCAGCACAACAACAAAAATTGTTTAAAAGTCCTGGAACAGAATCCAACCTAGAGATGAAGTTTGTATTAGCTGACTGTCTTGGAGGCCAAGGCTTCCTGCTGCTTTTAGGAGCGATGGACTCAGACTTCGAGCTGCATGTAAGAAACTTTGAGATTTTAGCCGGGCAGTGGTGACACACGCCTTTAATCCCAGCACTTGGGAGACAGAGGCAGGCGGATTTCTGAGTTTGAGTCCAGCCTGGTCTACAGAGTGAGTTCCAGGACAGCCAGGACTACACAGAGACACAGAGAAACCCTGTCTCGAAAAACCAAAAAGAAAAAAAAAAAAGAAAAAGAAACTTGAGGTTTGTTTTCTCCTAGCTACACAATGTGGGTTTCAGTGTGAAGATAGATACAGGGAGCAATCAGACAGGCAGTCTTCTCTCCAGATGGCAAGTGAGAGACAGTCCTGGGAGCCATCAGTCTACATAAATGGGTTTCTTACTTATGTTGTTCTGCCCTAGACCCTTTTATGATACAGACTCTTGATATATCATGAATAGTCTGGAGGAGTTGGGGAACCTGCGTTCTATGCTAAGACCAGTTCCCTGAGGGCCTATGTTCAAAGCTATGGAAGCAGAGCTTTGCCTCCACCTCCCTGGTGCTGTGCTCACAGTTAGGAGCTTGTTTTGTCTACTGTGGTCACATTCCCAAAAGCCTTTATGGGATGGACCTGTTATATAAACCATCTCCTGTGGGTGCATATTAAATATGCATATTTTTGTATCCCTGGTGCATATTAAATAATTAAACTAAGTAATTGAATGGCATAAAACATTTTGTTGAGTTAATTGTCCAGCCTGGAGTTTCCTGGGATTCTGACTTGGTCATGTTTGGGCTGAGTTTACCCCCATACCTGGGGCTTCTTCCAACAGCAACCTAGTGTTAGAGCAAGGTTTTGCTCATTACGTGTCATCAGAGCTAAGTCTTCTGATTGCCACTAGACTGATCTTAATTCACTACTGCATATGGTCCCCAAAAGAGTTCTTGGCTCAGCTCAACAGTTCTGCCCTGATTTAAAATTTAAAAATTTTTTTTTAATTTATTTTGGCCAGGCATCATAGCGTATACCTTTAATCCCAGCCCTTGGGAGACAGAGGCAGGTGGATCTCTTGAGTTCAAAGTCAGCCTAGTCTACACAGTGAGTTCCAGGACAGCTAGCTGGAGCTACATAGTAAGACTGTGTCTCAAAATATATATATATATATATACATACATACATACATACATACATACATACATACATTCATTTTGTTGATGTTCTACATGTATGTATTTGTACCATTTGTGTCTGGTACCTTGCAGGGCAGATCAGAATGTCATAGCTCCTGGTCCTCTGGAAGAACTCTTAAAACACAATGCTGAAAAAAAAAAAAAAAACAAAACACAATGCTGATTCCACAGCCCCCTTAATTTTTAAAAAAATTTATTTTATTGTGGGTGTAAAGAAAGAGTACATAGGTGCACGTGTGTGCCATAGCACATGTGAAGGTCAGAGGGCAACTGTAAGGAGTTAGTCCTCTGCTGTCCCCTGTGGTTTCCAGGGATTGAATTTAGGTCATCAGACCTACTGTGTTCCAAAGGGCTTCTACCCGATTGCTGACACTGAGTCTGGAGGCCCTGATTCAGTAAAACTAGCTGACCAATGAGCACCAGAGATTTTTCTACATTAGGATTATAGGAATATACTACCATGCCCAGTTTTGTCTTTTTTTTTTTTTTTAACTGGATGCTGGGATGTAAGCACTTCACATCCAAGCCATCTTATCTCCCTGATTCAAGTAAACATTTCTTAGAAGAATTAGTAAGTTCCAGAACAACAGGTCACATAGTCTGATTATAGAGTCATTTCATTCCTGTATTCTAATCTAGATGCTTCAGTCACTTTTCACAAGACATTCTGTTGAATGAAAATGCAGCAGTATCCTGAAGACAAAACTATTAGCAGTTTGCTAACTGTAATGGCTTAATTATAAAGGAGAATATTCCCTAAATATTTTAGACAGTCCTCATATATTGAATAACATTGATACCAATAGGAGCCAGTTTCTAATTAAGCATTATATAAAGTCTTAGGGCTAGAAGGAATAGTTTTCAAAGTATTTACTATAGATGTATGTCTTAGTTAGGGTTTTACTGCTGTGAACAGACACCAAGGCAAGACTTATAAAGAACAACATCTAATTGGAGCTGACTTACAGGTTCAGAGGTTCAGTCCATTACCATCAAGATGAGAGCATGGCAGCGTCCAGGCAGGCATGGTGCAGGCAGAGCTCTCAGAAGAGTTCTACATCTTCAGCTGAAGGCTGCTAGTAGAAGACTCATTTCCAGGTGTCTAGGGTGAGCATCTTCATGCCCACAGTGACACACACCTACCAACAGGGCCACACTTTCTAATAGTGCCACTCTATGGGCCTATACAAGCCATCATATTCCACTCCCTGGCCCCTATAAGTTTGTTCAAACACATGAGGCTATGGGGGCCATACCTAAACATATCATAATGCAAACAAAATACATTTAATCCAACTTCCAAAGTCCCCATAGTCTATAGCAGTCTCAAGGATATTCAAAGTCCAAAGTTCAAGGTCTCTTCTGAGATTCATCCAGTTATTTAACTATAATCCCCAAAGCAAGACAGGAAACCAGCTGGGCAAACTTCCAAACTCTGCATATCAATGTCTGATGTCAAAGTGGTCTTTAGTTCTCCAATTCCTTTTTCATCTTTGTTGACTACAACAAACTTCTTTCTCTTGGACTGTTTGCACACCCTCTTAGCAGCTTTCTTCAGCAGATAGCCCATGGCTCTGGCATCTCGAACATCTTGGGGTCTCTAAGGCAACTTCAATGTTACAGCTTCTTGTTTCAATGTCTGGGATCCACACATGATCTTCTGGGCTCCTCCAAAAGGCTGGCATCACTTCTTCAGCTCTCCCTCTGTAGCACTCTAAACTCAGGTTGATCCACTCCACTGCTGCTGCTTTTCTTGGTGATCATCCCATGGTACTGGCATCTCAGATATACTGGGTCTTCCACTGCAACTAGGCTTCACTTGCCTCTCCTAGACTTTCTTCATGGTGCCAAGCCTCATATCCTTTATACAACCCCTTTAGTCCTGGGCCATCAAGTGCAATTGAGGCTACACCTTCACCAGTGGCCTTCCATGGCCTCTCGAAGAGTCAAGCCTCAGCTGCTCTTCATGACCCCTGCATGCCTTCAAAACCAGGTGACTCTTACACATTACCAAGTACGGCTGCAGCACGAGGTAAAACCTTGGCTATCTCTGGAACACAGCTTCTTTGTGCTCTCAAAAACACTTCCCAGAATATTTCACCTCAATGATGCTGATCTCTTCTTAATCACCACTAATTTCTTAGCTCCAGCTAACCAGCATTAATTGTCCCAGTAATCCCTTCTATTCTTGACTCTAAAGCCAAAGTCATGTGGCCAAAGCTGTCAAGTCCTGCTGCTTGCCAGGGCTGGAACATGGCCCCCTTGTTCTATTGCATTATCACCAGCTTTCTGTTTTCCAACTCCTTCACTGCCTAAGCTTGGCTGTCCTGGAACATGCTCTGTAGACTGACTTTGAACTCAAAGATCTCCATGCCTGTCTCATGGGATTAAAGGTGTGTACCACCATGCCTGGATCTAAATTTAGCTGGGTAGGATCTTGCCCCAAAGTCCCACTCCCTTAATCTCCTATCTCCTAGAACACAGGAGTCGGCTCCATATCACTTCCTGGTGTCCCTTTAATACTCAAATCACATATTTTACATTTGTCCTTTTCAAGCTTGCTACACTTGTTCAAACTGCTGTGTTCATGAGACTTAACCAGAAAGCAAAGTCTCTTCTGAGCTTTTTTAAGACTTCCTTTGTTAATGCAATTAATGTTAATCTTTTTACCTTAGCCTCAGGAAGACTTTTCAGACAAGGGCAAAATGTAGCCACATTCTTTACCAAAATACCACAAAAACAGTCTCTACGCCACATATTGAAATATGTGAAACTTCTCTGGCCAGGTCTGCACAGTTCAAAACATACTCAACAACAAAGTCTTCCTTATTTCTACTAGAATGACTCATTAAGCTCCAATTAAAACATCCCATTGCTTTCCAAATCCAAAGTCCCAAAATCCATATTCTTCCAAACAAAGCATGATCAGGCCTATCACAGGACTTCCACAATCCTGGTACCAACTTCTGTCTTAGTTAGGGTTGTATTACTGTGAACAGAAATTATGACCAACGCAACTCTTAAGGACAACATTTAATTGGGGCTGGCTTACAGGTTCAGAGGTTCAGTCCATTATCATCAAGGTGGGAGCATGGTAGCATCTAGGCAGGCATGGTGCAGGAGGAGCTTAGAGTTCTACATCTTCTTCTAAAGGCTGCTAGTGGAAGACTGACTTCCAAGTATCTAGGGTGAGCGTCTTAAGTCCATGCCCACAGTGACACTCCTACTCCAACAAGACTGCACCTTGTAATATGGGCCAAGCATATACAAACCATCACACTGTATTCTGATTAAATGCTAGCAACTCAACCCTAGATGTCAATTCTTTTTAAGTAGCATATTTTTAAAGCAACAATAATCAAGAAAGTAAGCCTATTACAGAATGATTTTTGCTATTGGTCATTGCTGAGTCTAAAATTTTGTCTGGCCTAATAGTGAAGGGCCCAATACCTGTTAAATGAGTAAATTCCACACTGGTTTTGCTAAGGTATTTGTTACAGGCATTATTTAAAAAAATACATGGTTTGGCTATACTTGTATTGATTCATAATTAAGTCAGTATTAAAAACAAATTTGAGCTGGGTGGTAGTGGTACATGCCTCTAATCCCAGCACTCAGGAAGTAGAGGCAAGCAGACCTCTGAGTTTGAAACCAGCCTGTTCTTCCAAAGAGTTCCAGGACATCCAGGACTATGGAGAAACCTTGTCTGGAAAGGGGAAAACAAAACAAACAAACAATTTTGAAATATTTGATACTATTTTAGTATGGTATGGTGTTTATAAAAAAAAAATGAGGCTAGAGGTTTAAAATTTTGCTGCTAGAAATTCTATCTTTATTCAAGAAGTCTGTAGTAGTTTTCAGGACTCACCCCAGAAATCAAATTAAAAAGTCAGATTGAGAGGTATAGCAGCACCAGGTCAAAAACAAAGCTGAGTGAAGACTCAGCCAGCAGGAGGATTTTGGAAGCTCATTTATCCATGACTTGAGGTAGTTCACCTTAGTTCTGTCCTCTCCTATCTCCATATCATCTCCACTGTCCCCAGCACAACTGGACCCCTTGCCAGGCACTCACCTTCGTTCCACTGTCACCACATTTGGTCATTTGAATAGGTATGGCCTGTCTTGACTCATGTGTTTGAATGTTTGGCCATAAGGAATTGGCACTATTAGGCGTTGCGGCCTTGTTAGAGTAGCTTTATTGGAGGAAGTGCGTCATTATGGAAGTAAGCTTTGAGATCTCCTATGGTCAAGCTACACCCAGTGTGGCACGTAGTCTCCTGCTGCCTATGGATCAAGATGCAGAACTCTCAGCTCTTCCAGCACCATGTCTGCCTACACACTGCCATCTTCCTGTCATGATGGTAATGGACTAAACCTCTGAACCTGTAAGCCAGCCCCAATTACATGTTTTTCTTTATAAGAGTTGTCTTCGTTATGATGTCTCTTTCTTTTTTTGGGGGGGGGGTGTTTTTTTTGTTTTTTTTTTTTGAGACAGGGTTTCTCTGTGTAGCCATGGCTGTCCTGGAACTCACTCTATAGACCAGGCTGGCCTCGAACTCAGAAATCTGCCTGCCTCTGCCTCCCAAGTGCTGGGATTAAAGGTGTGCGCCACCACCGCCTGGCCGTTATGATGTCTCTTAACAGCAGTGGAAACCCAAACTAAGACACCACACTCACTGAATGTATATTTGTAGAGGATGGTCCCCTTTTATGTTCCTCCTTTTTTTTTTTTTTAGATAAGGTCTCTTTGTGTGGCCCTGGCTGTCCTGGAACTCACTGTGGAGACCAGGCTGGCCTCAACTCACTGAAGATCTTCCTGCTTCTGCCTTCTGAGTGCTGGGATTAAAGCCATGTGCCCTCATGCCCACTGTGTGTCATTTTCGTGGCTGGTTCTTTTCATCTGCCTGCCCTTTTACATTCTTCCAACACTTGACTTTTAAAAATAGATGGTGCCTAACCAGGTTTCCACACAGAGAAACCCTGTCTTAAAAAAAAAACAAAAACAGCCAACCAAGCAAACAGCATGCCACTTTGTGCTGCTCAGAAGCCAGTTTGGCTGGTATCACGTTGCGTATGTTGGGGTGTTTCATTTTCTACTACAATAACCATGGAGTAGTAACATGAGGGTAGCCTGTGTCTCTTTGACTATAATAACCATGGAGTAGTAACATGAGGGTAGCCTGTGTCTCTTTGACTACAGTAACCATGGAGTAGTAACATGAGGGTAGCCTGTGTCTCTTTGACTACAATAACCATGGAGTAGTAACATGAGGGTAGCCTGTGTCTATTTGACTACAATAACCATGGAGTAGTAACATGAGGGTAGCCTGTGTCTCTTTGGGTTTTGTTATATCTGAAGAATGTCTCATTCTCTTTTAATTAATTAATTTTGAGGTAGGGTCTTCCTCTAAAAAGCCCTTGCTGGCTTGCAGCTCACTATGTAGACCAGGCTCCAATTCAGAATCCACTGCCTGCACAGTGCTACCTTAGTGCTGGGATTAAACATGTGCCACCACACTTAGCTTTGTTTCAGTTTTGAACCTTTAAATGATGGCATTTCCAGCAACACTTTTTTGAAGTTTTGCTTCAAAACAGTTTTGAAGAAGACAAGCTGTGTCTGTAGCACCTGATTTTCCTCATCCTTGGAATTGATGAAACTTACCCTCCATCATAGTTTGCTTCTGAAAACCCCAAATATTTCCTTAAGAAAACATGTTACCCAAATGAAGAAAGTTAAATTCCATGTAAATGTTTTTTGTTTTAGGGGTATGGTAGTGTTTCATGTAAACAAGGCTGGCTTCTGCCTCCCAGCAGCTGAGGTTCCAGGCATCTGCCACTCTACCCAGTTAATGCAGTGCTGAGCTTAGACCCACACCTTCCATACATGCTAGGCAAGCAGTCTGTCAACTGAGCTATGGCCACACACTCAAGCACAGGCAGTTTTTCTCTTCTCTCC